>NC_041215.1:86102603-86103013 GCF_002837175.3 Physeter macrocephalus | reverse complement strand
CAAAATTAACACACAGAAATCTCTTGCATTCCTATACACTAATGATGAAAAATCTGAAAGAGAAATTAAGGAAACACTACCATATACCATTGCAAGAGAAAGAATAAAATACCTAGGAATAAACCTACCTAGGGAGACCAAAAACCTGTATGCAGAAAACTATAAGACACTGATGAAAGAAACTCTTTCATGGTTGGTGGGAATGTAAACTGATAAAGCCACTATGGAGAACAATATGGAGGTTCCTTAAAAAACTAAAATGCAGAAAAACAGAAACATAGATCAATGGAACAAGATAGAAAGCCCAGAGGTATACCCACGCACCTATGGTCAACTAATCTATGACAAAGGAGGCAAGGATATACAATGGAGAAAAGACAGTCTCTTCAATAAGTGGTGCTGGGAAAATT
>NC_041215.1:86098015-86101815 GCF_002837175.3 Physeter macrocephalus | reverse complement strand
GGAAAACATAGGCAGAACACTCTATGACATAAATCACAGCAAGATCCTTTTTGACCCACCTCCTAGAGAAATGGAAATAAAAACAAAAATAAACAAATGGAACCTAATGAAACTTCAAAGCTTTTGCACAGCAAAGGAAACCATAAACAAGATGAAAAGACAACCCTCAGAATGGGAGAAAATATTTGCAAATGAATCAATGGACAAAGGATTAATCTCCAAAATATATAAACAGCTCATGCAGCTCAATATTAAACAAAAAACCCAGTCCAAAAATGGGCAGAAGACCTAAATAGATATTTATCCAAAGAAGACATACAGATGGCCAAGAAACACATGAAAAGCTTCTCAACATCACTAATTATTAGAGAAATGCAAATCAAAACTACAGTGAAGTATCACCTCACACCAGTTAGAAAGGGCTTCATCACATAATCTACAGAAAAAAAAAAGATTCCCCCCTGCAAACCAACAGGGAGACCCTTCAGTATATAAAAGGATTTAAAGGGAAAAACGTCACCCCAGGGGTGCTGCCTCTTCCTCGTATTGTCAGAGGACCAGATATATGCACTTGGAGCAGAAATACCATTGTTTTCCTTCATGCTGTGGACTTGGATAAGAAAAATGTCTCCTCCCCATAATCTCACCATTTACTTTGGCTCCACCTATGTAGCCCTTACACGAGAATTTGCTAATTTTGTTCTCCAAGACCAGAGGGCCATTGATTTACTTGGGTGGTCGAAGGACACCTACTCTCCTGATGAACATTGTTGGGTGACACTTAACAGAATTCCAGCAGGTCTTGTCTGTAGGAGCGACAGCTCAGGGCCTCATGGGCTGCGGACTGCCCAAGTGGACTACATCTCCCCAAGGGCTCCACGGGCGCACCGACAGGAAGTGGCCGGAGCATCTCCCGCCTCCACGCTGAGAAGAAGAGTTTCTATCTGTGGCCTTGGCGCTTGTCTTTCCTTTCGCGCCGGATGCCGCTGGGGAGCACGGCGGGTCCATGTGCACAGTGAGGGGCGCTATTCCTGGGCCAGTAGCACCCGAGCCCCGGGTTTGACTGCGTCCGCCCTGCGATGGACCCCAACACCATTATCGAAGCCCTGCGGGGCACCATGGACCCAGCCCTGCGTGAGGCCACGAAGCACCAGCTCAATGAAGCACACAAGTCTCTGAATTTTGTTTCAACACTGCTTCAGATTACTATGTCGGAACAACTGGATTTACCTGTGAGACAGGCAGGTGTTATCTATTTGAGAAATACGATAACACAGTATTGGCCTGATCGGGAAACAGCACCAGGGGATATATCCCCTTATACTATTCCAGAAGAAGATCGACATTGTATTTGAGAAAATATCGTAGAAGTCATTATCCACTCTCCTGAGCTCATCAGGGTACAGCTTACTACATGCATTCATCATATCATCAAACATGATTATCCAAGTCGCTGGACTGCCATTGTGGACAAAATTGGCTTTTACCTTCAGTCTGATAACAGTGCATGTTGGCTAGGAATTCTTCTTTGCCTCTATCAGCTTGTGAAAAATTATGACTACCCATCTTCCTGCTAAGGAATGTTCCAGCTGTTGCTCCAACCTCTGTCACAGTGCCCGTTGTAGTTCTGATATAAGAAACCAGAGGAACGGAGTCCATTGGTAGCAGCAATGCAATATTTCCTGCCAGTTCTAAAGGACTGTTTTATCTAGCTTCTTTCTGATCAGTCTGATCAATCTGTCCTCATCCAGAAACCAATTTTCAAGATCTCCTATGCTCTTGTTCAGTATACACTACCACTGGAGCTGATAAACCAACAGAACCTGACAGAATGGATAGAAATTTTAATGACTGTTGTGAACAGGGTTGTACCTATAGAAACACTTCAAGTTGAAGAAGATGATAGACCTGAGTTACCATGGTGGAAATGTAAGAAGTGAGCTTTACATATCTTAGCAAGGCTTTTTGAAAGATATGGAAGCCCTGGCAATGTTTCCAAGGAGTATAATGAATTTGCTGAAGTATTTCTGAAGGCATTTGCTGTTGATGTCCAACAAGTTTTATTGAAGGTGTTATATCAGTACAAGGAGAAGCAATATATGGCTCCTCGAGTTTTACAACAGACATTAAATTATATTAATCAAGGAGTTTCTCATGCTCTCACCTGGAAGAATCTGAAGCCTCATATACAAGTAATAATTTTCTATCTGAACTGTTTTTCTAGAAAATATAATAGAAATAACATTAATTACCAAAAAGATTGAAAAAGTGCATTTTTTTTGTTGACCTGTGTTACTTAGTCTAGTTCTGGTAATTGTACATTAGGAAAATGATGCAACATCCTGACAAACTTTATAAAAGGTATATTGTGGATATTCAGATTATTTCTTAATCTGAAACTGTTATCTTAAAATTTGCCTTTAAGTTCTTACTGTTGGATCATGATTAGTTTAACATGATTAGTTAACATCGTGTAATTTGGAATAGGCAAAGGACTATTTCACCAAATTACTTTTGAGGCTAATTTGCTTATGTACTATTTCCAATGTAATTTATTTGCTTTATTTAGAACTGTAGGGTTTGATGGACTAAAATTTCACATTGCATTTTCTTGGAATACTTAATTGCTACCTATGTACACATGTCTTATAATGACTCGTTGCACAAAGGGTAAGAATATGTACGTTGATAGTCGATCTGAGAATGCATTAAATGCTTTACTGAAGTTTGATGTTAAGCTTTAAAACACAAACTGGAGAGTTACTTCTGTTTTAGCACTTAATGGAAATTTGAAAGTTTAAATTTGAAGACCGACTTATCTTAACTTTTAAATTGCAGGGCATTATCCAAGATGTTATTTTTCCATTGATGTGCTATACAGATGCTGACGAGGAACTTTGGCAAGAAGACCCCTATGAATATATACGCATGAAGTTTGGTAAGGAATTTTCACTTTTTTAGAAACAAAGTATGTTGGTAGTTAAATTTGTATATAGTAAACCTTGAATATTAAGGCCTCATCTTAGGAACTGAAAAACCTTCTGTCGTTTTAATGCAATTTATTCATTGTTTAGACTTTCAGGAAGCTATTCATTAGTTTTGGCATTTGAGAAAGATACTCTTCATTTTTAGCAGACACAAATACAATAGTGTTAGTAGTTATGATTATTAGATATGCTTCTGGCACATGTCAAATCTGTTAGAAATTCAAGGTTACACCTTAAACACTAAGTGTCTAAACTATACTTCTGGATTCCATGTCAGTCATCGTGTGTGGAAATGGAAACGACGCATACTGGAAGCTGGAGTCTCTGCATGGGACTAAAGAATTGTAATTTGGCTAATGTTGAGTATTAGTCCTTCTTCGTACCAAAATCTTATATACTTTCAGTCGTTTGTACTTTTGTGACCCCATTGTGAAAATTCTCACAGTAGTGGGGTTTTGTATGAAAGAAAATAATCACTGGGAGAAGTTGATGGATTAAGATTTAATTTGGACAGGAAAGACAAGGAATTAGGCTTTTACGAAGTTATATGCGGATCTGGGTTTGTTTTCATGCTCGTCTTCCGTGAAGATTTAGCAAAAATTTAATGTCCTTTTTTGTTGTTACAGAGCATCGTTTGTAAATTATGTGAAAATGTTTGTTTAAAAAATTGAAATTACTATTTTCTGTATTAATTTTAAATTTATTCTCTAGATGTGTTTGAAGATTTCATCTCTCCTACCACTGCTGCCCAGACACTTTTATTTACAGCTTGTAGTAAGAGGAAAGAGGTAGGTTATTTAATATGTGGATAAC
>NC_041215.1:86080633-86094093 GCF_002837175.3 Physeter macrocephalus | reverse complement strand
GAATGGGAGAAAATATTTGCAAATGAAGCAACTGACAAAGGATTAATCTCCAAAATTTACAAGCAGCTCATGCAGCTCAGTATTAAAAAAAACACACAGCCCAATCCAAAAATGGGCAGAAGACCTAAATAGATATTTATCCAAAGAAGACATACAGATGGCCAAGAAACACATGAAAAGCTTCTCAACATCACTAATTATTAGAGAAATGCAAATCAAAACTACAGTGAAGTATCACCTCACACCAGTTAGAAAGGGCTTCATCACATAATCTACAAACAGCAAATGCTGGAGAGGGTGTGGAGAAAAGGGAACCCTCTTTCATGGTTGGTGGGAATGTAAACTGATAAAGCCACTATGGAGAACAATATGGAGGTTCCTTAAAAAACTAAAAATAGAATTACCATATGGTCCAGCAATCCCACTACTGGGCATATACCCTGAGAAAACCATAATTCAAAAAGACACATGCACCCCAATGTTCATTGCAGCACTATTTACAATTGCCAGGTCATGGAAGCAACCTAAATGCCCATCAACAGACGAATGGATAAAGAAGATGTGGTACATATATACAATGGAATATTACTCAGCCATAAAAAGGAACGAAATTGTGTCATTTGTTGAGACATGGATGGATTTAGGGACTGTCATACAGAGTGAAGTAAGTCAGAAAAAAAAAAAATCTCATATATTAACGCATATATGTGGAACCTAGAAAAATGGTACAGATGAACCGGTTTGCAGGGCAGAAATTGAGACACAGATGTAGAGAACAAACGTATGGAAACCAAGAGAGGAAAGCCACAGGGGGGCGGGGGTGGTGGTGGTGTGATGAATTGGGAGATTGGGATTGACATGTATACACTGATGTGTATAAAACTGATGACTAATAAGAACCTGCTGTATAAAAAAAAAAAAGAAAAAAAAAAGATTCCCCCCTGCAAACCAACAGGGAGACCCTTCAGTATATAAAAGGATTTAAAGGGAAAAACGTCACCCCAGGGGTGCTGCCTCTTCCTCGTATTGTCAGAGGACCAGATATATGCACTTGGAGCAGAAATACCATTGTTTTCCTTCATGCTGTGGACTTGGATAAGAAAAATGTCTCCTCCCCATAATCTCACCATTTACTTTGGCTCCACCTATGTAGCCCTTACACGAGAATTTGCTAATTTTGTTCTCCAGGACCAGAGAGCCATTGATTTACTTGGGTGGTCTAAGGACACCTACTCTCCTGATGAACATTGTTGGGTGACACTTAACAGAATTCCAGCAGGTCTTGTCTGTAGGAGCGACAGCTCAGGGCCTCATGGGCTGCGGACTGCCCAAGTGGACTACATCTCCCCAAGGGCTCCACGGGCGCACCGACAGGAAGTGGCCGGAGCATCTCCCGCCTCCACGCTGAGAAGAAGAGTTTCTATCTGTGGCCTTGGCGCTTGTCTTTCCTTTCGCGCCGGATGCCGCTGGGGAGCACGGCGGGTCCATGTGCACAGTGAGGGGCGCTATTCCTGGGCCAGTAGCACCCGAGCCCCGGGTTTGACTGCGTCCGCCCTGCGATGGACCCCAACACCATTATCGAAGCCCTGCGGGGCACCATGGACCCAGCCCTGCGTGAGGCCACGAAGCACCAGCTCAATGAAGCACACAAGTCTCTGAATTTTGTTTCAACACTGCTTCAGATTACTATGTCGGAACAACTGGATTTACCTGTGAGACAGGCAGGCAAGTTTCCTGAATTATTTTCTTGGATGTAGTATTGGCCTGATCTTTCAAAGGTTCATAGTTGAATAGCAGAAGTATCTTGGGAAGGCCCTTCAGTAATTTTCTTCACTGAAAATTGGTTTGCTCCCTTGTGTTTACTACAAACTGCCACAAGTGCCTTGATATCTGGTGGCAGAGTTTAAAGGAATGTGATATTTCACTGAATTAAAAAAGAAGCTGGAAGGAGAAATTGATGGGGTTTATTGAAAGAGTCTCCATATTCCCTGTTTTCTTCCATGATGGATGATTCTAAGATACAAACCTCCAACTGTTTGCTTTTACTATTTTATTTTAACCATTTAAAAGGTACTGTTTCTTAGTTCCAGTTTCAACAAAATATTGAGTAATTCCCTCAGTATCAGAGTCTATGAAAATGTGGCATACTGCTCCTGATATCATGTTAGTCTGCAAAATAATGGAATTCACATCTTTAATGCTTGTTGTTTATTTGCAGATGTATTTCTTATAGGAAATATAAAGTGCCAATAACCTTACTATTCTAGAAAAACCAGTTATATTTCTAGGGTTATTTCTTGCTGTTCTTTTTCCCTACACCAGTTTTGTTAAAAAAATTGCTTCAGATTACTATGTCGGAACAACTGGATTTACCTGTGAGACAGGCAGGTGTTATCTATTTGAGAAATACGATAACACAGTATTGGCCTGATCGGGAAACAGCACCAGGGGATATATCCCCTTATACTATTCCAGAAGAAGATCGACATTGTATTTGAGAAAATATCGTAGAAGTCATTATCCACTCTCCTGAGCTCATCAGGGTACAGCTTACTACATGCATTCATCATATCATCAAACATGATTATCCAAGTCGCTGGACTGCCATTGTGGACAAAATTGGCTTTTACCTTCAGTCTGGTAACAGTGCATGTTGGTTAGGAATTCTTCTTTGCCTCTATCAGCTTGTGAAAAATTATGACTACCCATCTTCCTGCTAAGGAATGTTCCAGCTGTTGCTCCAACCTCTGTCACAGTGCCCGTTGTAGTTCTGATATAAGAAACCAGAGGAACGGAGTCCATTGGTAGCAGCAATGCAATATTTCCTGCCAGTTCTAAAGGACTGTTTTATCTAGCTTCTTTCTGATCAGTCTGATCAATCTGTCCTCATCCAGAAACCAATTTTCAAGATCTCCTATGCTCTTGTTCAGTATACACTACCACTGGAGCTGATAAACCAACAGAACCTGACAGAATGGATAGAAATTTTAATGACTGTTGTGAACAGGGTTGTACCTATAGAAACACTTCAAGTTGAAGAAGATGATAGACCTGAGTTACCATGGTGGAAATGTAAGAAGTGAGCTTTACATATCTTAGCAAGGCTTTTTGAAAGATATGGAAGCCCTGGCAATGTTTCCAAGGAGTATAATGAATTTGCTGAAGTATTTCTGAAGGCATTTGCTGTTGATGTCCAACAAGTTTTATTGAAGGTGTTATATCAGTACAAGGAGAAGCAATATATGGCTCCTCGAGTTTTACAACAGACATTAAATTATATTAATCAAGGAGTTTCTCATGCTCTCACCTGGAAGAATCTGAAGCCTCATATACAAGTAATAATTTTCTATCTGAACTGTTTTTCTAGAAAATATAATAGAAATAACATTAATTACCAAAAAGATTGAAAAAGTGCATTTTTTTTGTTGACCTGTGTTACTTAGTCTAGTTCTGGTAATTGTACATTAGGAAAATGATGCAACATCCTGACAAACTTTATAAAAGGTATATTGTGGATATTCAGATTATTTCTTAATCTGAAACTGTTATCTTAAAATTTGCCTTTAAGTTCTTACTGTTGGATCATGATTAGTTTAACATGATTAGTTAACATCGTGTAATTTGGAATAGGCAAAGGACTATTTCACCAAATTACTTTTGAGGCTAATTTGCTTATGTACTATTTCCAATGTAATTTATTTGCTTTATTTAGAACTGTAGGGTTTGATGGACTAAAATTTCACATTGCATTTTCTTGGAATACTTAATTGCTACCTATGTACACATGTCTTATAATGACTCGTTGCACAAAGGGTAAGAATATGTACGTTGATAGTCGATCTGAGAATGCATTAAATGCTTTACTGAAGTTTGATGTTAAGCTTTAAAACACAAACTGGAGAGTTACTTCTGTTTTAGCACTTAATGGAAATTTGAAAGTTTAAATTTGAAGACCGACTTATCTTAACTTTTAAATTGCAGGGCATTATCCAAGATGTTATTTTTCCATTGATGTGCTATACAGATGCTGACGAGGAACTTTGGCAAGAAGACCCCTATGAATATATACGCATGAAGTTTGGTAAGGAATTTTCACTTTTTTAGAAACAAAGTATGTTGGTAGTTAAATTTGTATATAGTAAACCTTGAATATTAAGGCCTCATCTTAGGAACTGAAAAACCTTCTGTCGTTTTAATGCAATTTATTCATTGTTTAGACTTTCAGGAAGCTATTCATTAGTTTTGGCATTTGAGAAAGATACTCTTCATTTTTAGCAGACACAAATACAATAGTGTTAGTAGTTATGATTATTAGATATGCTTCTGGCACATGTCAAATCTGTTAGAAATTCAAGGTTACACCTTAAACACTAAGTGTCTAAACTATACTTCTGGATTCCATGTCAGTCATCGTGTGTGGAAATGGAAACGACGCATACTGGAAGCTGGAGTCTCTGCATGGGACTAAAGAATTGTAATTTGGCTAATGTTGAGTATTAGTCCTTCTTCGTACCAAAATCTTATATACTTTCAGTCGTTTGTACTTTTGTGACCCCATTGTGAAAATTCTCACAGTAGTGGGGTTTTGTATGAAAGAAAATAATCACTGGGAGAAGTTGATGGATTAAGATTTAATTTGGACAGGAAAGACAAGGAATTAGGCTTTTACGAAGTTATATGCGGATCTGGGTTTGTTTTCATGCTCGTCTTCCGTGAAGATTTAGCAAAAATTTAATGTCCTTTTTTGTTGTTACAGAGCATCGTTTGTAAATTATGTGAAAATGTTTGTTTAAAAAATTGAAATTACTATTTTCTGTATTAATTTTAAATTTATTCTCTAGATGTGTTTGAAGATTTCATCTCTCCTACCACTGCTGCCCAGACACTTTTATTTACAGCTTGTAGTAAGAGGAAAGAGGTAGGTTATTTAATATGTGGATAACGGTCTTAAATTTAAGCATTACTTCTGGGTTAGGAGGTTCTAGTTTTGATTCTTCCATAGTGTTTTCTGTTTCTTCCATTATACTTTATGGCATTTACCTGTTTGTCTTGTTTTCCTTCACTGTTAAGTTTCCATGAGGTCATGGAGACTCATTGTCTTGTTCAGTCTTGTATTTTCAGCTCCTAGCATAGTGTTTTGCACCAAGAACACCTAAATAAATAATTTTTGGAGTGACTGAATGAGCAAAGTATCACTCTGGGTCTAATGTGAAAGACATTTTTTTATATCCAAAGGGAAATTTTTCTGTTTCTAAGAATGTGTTTGTAGAATGCATGAGAGAGTAGCATTGACATATATACACTACCAAATGTAAAATGGATGGCTAGTGGGAAGCTGCTGAGTAGTGATGACCTAGAGGGATGGGATAGGGAGGGTGGGAGGGAGGCTTAAGAGGGATGAGGGGATATGGGGAGATATGTATACATATAGCTGATTCACTTTGTTGCACAACAGAAACTAATACAACATTGTGAAGCATTTATACTCCAATAAAGATATGAAAAAAAAAAGTCTGTAAGGAAGAAACTAAAATAAAAATGACTAGTGTCCATGTGAACATGTGCAGAAAAATACTAAAACTTGGGCTGGAAGGAGGAGATAACATTATAGGAAGTGGTTATATTGGGGAAGAGGGAATGAGAACACATATGAGAAGAGATTTCAGTTCTTTATTAATAAATCAAAATCAAATATGACAAATTTAGGAATTATTAAGTAACTTTTATACTGTTAATGAAAGTAACCCAATAGCATAAAATTTGGATAATAGAAAATAACATATAGAATAGTTCCTCTGTAATCTTACCATCCCAGATACAACTTATTAGCATTTTTGGTGTGTTTCCTTGTTTTCTGTATATGTTGCATTGTATATTCATGTAAATAAATTTGCTAAATTATCATATAGTTGGTATCCTACTTTTATTGTATGTTCAAAGCTCTTCATTTAAATTTCCTATTGAAATATGCGTACAGAAAAGTGATCGTGAGGGTACAGTTGATTAATTTTCACAAACTGGACACACTTTTATAAAACAGCTGTATTAAGAAATAAAACGTCAGGCTTCCCTGGTGGCACAGTGGTTAAGAATCCGCCTGCCAACACAGGGGACGTGATGAGTTCGAGCCCTGGTCTGGGAAGATCCCACATGCCTTGGAGCAACTAAGCCTGTGCTCCACAACTACTGAGGCTGTGCTCTAGAGCCCGTGCTCCTCAACAAGAGAAGCCACTGCAATGAGAAGCCCACGCACTGCAACGCGGAGTAGCCCCCGCTTGCCACAACTAGAGAAAGCCCGCACGCAGCAACAAAGACCCAACGCAGCCCAAAAAAAGAAAAAAATAATAAAATAAATAAATAAATAAATGATTTTTTTTAAAAAGAAGCGTTGTTAGCACTTTGGAAACCGCCCCTCAGGCTATTAATTTTTACCCATTTAATTTTTGTCTAGCTACTTAATAGAATGTCTCTGGAGAAATTATTACTGAATTGAGGAAATAGATATCACATAAGACACTGTTTTTGAGCTGCTGCCACCAGTGTAGGTCAGAAGTGCAATGGTACACAGGCAAATGCAAACATACAAAAGTTTTAGGAGTTAGGTTACTGAATTTTTTGAGTTCCGTATATGTGAGTGACAGGAAATAAGGCTGGAATCAACTTGTGGAGGAGAGCCTTTTGTGCCAGCCAAGCAGTGAAATAGAGTACTGAGAATATTTACTTGCAGAAATTTAAAATGTATTTTTTTATTTGTAGGCACACAAGTCTCTGAATTTTGTTTCAACACTGCTTCAGATTACTATGTCGGAACAACTGGATTTACCTGTGAGACAGGCAGGCAAGTTTCCTGAATTATTTTCTTGGATGTATGTAAATAATATCATTTCAAAGGTTCATAGTTGAATAGCAGAAGTATCTTGGGAAGGCCCTTCAGTAATTTTCTTCACTGAAAATTGGTTTGCTCCCTTGTGTTTACTACAAACTGCCACAAGTGCCTTGATATCTGGTGGCAGAGTTTAAAGGAATGTGATATTTCACTGAATTAAAAAAGAAGCTGGAAGGAGAAATTGATGGGGTTTATTGAAAGAGTCTCCATATTCCCTGTTTTCTTCCATGATGGATGATTCTAAGATACAAACCTCCAACTGTTTGCTTTTACTATTTTATTTTAACCATTTAAAAGGTACTGTTTCTTAGTTCCAGTTTCAACAAAATATTGAGTAATTCCCTCAGTATCAGAGTCTATGAAAATGTGGCATACTGCTCCTGATATCATGTTAGTCTGCAAAATAATGGAATTCACATCTTTAATGCTTGTTGTTTATTTGCAGATGTATTTCTTATAGGAAATATAAAGTGCCAATAACCTTACTATTCTAGAAAAACCAGTTATATTTCTAGGGTTATTTCTTGCTGTTCTTTTTCCCTACACCAGTTTTGTTAAAAAAATTTTTTTTGCTTACTTTATTTAATGTATAGTAAGCACATCCCTTTTCTATACATAGTGTTAATCTTAAAATTTATGTTTTAATGGCTAAATAATTTACAATAATGTGCCATATGCAGTGAACCATTTCTCAGTTGTTGGAATTTAATCTCAGATCTGTTTGATTAACATTTGTATTCCTAGTGCCTAAGGTATTGCCTGACACACTGCAGGTACTCCGTAAATGAATGAATGAATATAAGTTGTTTATGATTTTTTTAAATTGGCATATAAGTAGCACAAAAATGGGACATTTTTTGTGCCTATAAAATACAGTAATTTTGCTGGACCCTGGTCAGCAGTAAATCTTTAAAAAATTTTTCTAGTTAAATAGGAAAAGGTTGCTTTGTTTATTTTAACTGTCAGTTCTTTTTTACTAATGAAGTTAACATTTTCCCATTTAGTTATTTTTTTAGATAAGAATCTTTGCCTTTAAATCTCAAAATTTTACTAAGATGTTGAAAGCATTTGGCATTTAGGAGGGACCTTAACACATTAGAAACTTGATTATGTGTATTAGCAAAATTAAATTCTACTAGAAAGTTGTTTATTAGTATGTACAAAACCAGAAGCAACCAAACTATGAAATTGGTCCTAATTTTCAAAATATAATCATTACTTTAAAATTTATTACATCCTTGTAATAATTGAATGATATTTTGTAGTACACAGTATATGGTGGTTTCATCTGCTAGACTTTGAAAGATGCATTCATTCTATCTTTGTAGTAGAACTCAAGCATTCTGGATGGAGTAGACTGAATCACGAGGTTCTTTCAGTGCAGTTCTCACCTGTTTATGTGTTTTGTTCAAGCAAACACTTTTTAAAATACTGAATCAAAAGTGTACAAATAAGTATATATATTCACTTCCTTTGTGCATTTTGATGGAAAGAAATACTCAGAGGCTATATCTGGAAGACATAGGGGCTATATCAAGTCTTAATTTTTATCTTTGTTCTGTTTTGGAACTAAAGAATAAAATAGTATTAATCTGAAATATGTCAGTCCCACATGCTGAGTCAGTGTTCTTGACTGTAGATGTAGTTTATCTTAAAGCTTTTGTTGAAGGATATTTTAATATGTACTTGTAATCTTTTTTGAAATGCTGTAAGATGGGGTATTATTTTAATTTCCAAGATAAACCAAAGTAGAATATAAAAATCATAGTTGTATCAGTTATCCTTGTTTGAATAGGTACAAGACTCCAGGTGAGTGTTAATTACTAATCAGAGAAGAATCAGTGTTTTGCAGAATTTAGAAATTAATTTTGAATAATTTCCCTTTCCTATACATTCTGTACATTTGTGTTTGAGGATTCTCTTTCTCATTTGGGTGGAGGGGTCTAAATAAAAAGCATTATTACCAAGCTAGTTCAGTTAGAGTTAACTAGCAATGTGCAGGCTAGCAGTATGATAACTGACAGAAGGAACTAGCAATGTGCAAGATGGCAGTATGATAACTGACAGAAGGTGGTAATCTGTAATTTTTGAACACAGCAAATTCTCCCATAAAATAACACGAATTTGAATTGGTGTGATTGTGGTGTATGATTGAAATACTTAAATTTATTGACTGAGGATCTTTATATACTGTAATTTTTCTATGATTAAAAATAACAACCTTTGTGTGTGTTAGTCACTTTGACCTGCTCTAACAGAATACCATAGACTGGATGGCTTATAAACAACAAATTTATTTATCACAGATCTGGAGGCTGAGAAGTCCAGAATTAAGGCACTGGCAGATTCGGTCTCTGAGGACCTACTTTCTGGGTCATAGGCCCTCGCATGGTAGAAGCGGAAGAAGCGCTCTAGGGTCTCTTATAAGGGCATTAATCCCATTCGTGAGGGCAGATCCCTCATTAGCTGATCACCCTACTAAAGCCCTCATCCCCTCATCACATTGGGGGTTAGGGTTTCTGTATGAATTTTGGGGGCCACAAATATTCAGTCTGTATAATAGGGTTATTAATTATAGAAACTATTGGTATATGTATGTGGTTTTGTTTTTAGAGGCTTCATTTAGAAAGCGGATTTGGTAAAACAGCTTTCCTACAGAAAACAGGGGTGAAAAGTGTTGTGTATAAGTGTGTTGTAAAAAACAATTTTGTTTGTAGTTTGCAGAGTTCTCTTAGACTGTATGTTTAATAATAACTTTGTGGGTGATTAGCTGAGCACTAAACTTGTGTTTTATCAACTTTTAAAATTATAGAGTATAGTATTTTGATTTTAAAAGGTTAGTTTTCCTAGCAATGTTTGGTCTGACAAATAAATTGAGGTGTAGACACAGGGATATTTACAGTGCTTTCACTTTCTTTTGTCAAATTGATCTATATTTTAGGTGTTATCTATTTGAAAAATATGATAACACAGTATTGGCCTGATCGGGAAACGGCACCAGGGGATATATCCCCTTATACTATTCCAGAAGAAGATCG
This sequence comes from Physeter macrocephalus, assembly GCF_002837175.3. Lineage (NCBI taxonomy): Eukaryota > Metazoa > Chordata > Mammalia > Artiodactyla > Physeteridae > Physeter > Physeter macrocephalus. The sequence goes on along the minus strand of NC_041215.1, from coordinate 86,084,169 downwards.
ACATTGTATTTGAGAAAATATCGTAGAAGTCATTATCCACTCTCCTGAGCTCATCAGGGTACAGCTTACTACATGCATTCATCATATCATCAAACATGATTATCCAAGTCGCTGGACTGCCATTGTGGACAAAATTGGCTTTTACCTTCAGTCTGGTAACAGTGCATGTTGGTTAGGAATTCTTCTTTGCCTCTATCAGCTTGTGAAAAATTATGACTACCCATCTTCCTGCTAAGGAATGTTCCAGCTGTTGCTCCAACCTCTGTCACAGTGCCCGTTGTAGTTCTGATATAAGAAACCAGAGGAACGGAGTCCATTGGTAGCAGCAATGCAATATTTCCTGCCAGTTCTAAAGGACTGTTTTATCTAGCTTCTTTCTGATCAGTCTGATCAATCTGTCCTCATCCAGAAACCAATTTTCAAGATCTCCTATGCTCTTGTTCAGTATACACTACCACTGGAGCTGATAAACCAACAGAACCTGACAGAATGGATAGAAATTTTAATGACTGTTGTGAACAGGGTTGTACCTATAGAAACACTTCAAGTTGAAGAAGATGATAGACCTGAGTTACCATGGTGGAAATGTAAGAAGTGAGCTTTACATATCTTAGCAAGGCTTTTTGAAAGATATGGAAGCCCTGGCAATGTTTCCAAGGAGTATAATGAATTTGCTGAAGTATTTCTGAAGGCATTTGCTGTTGATGTCCAACAAGTTTTATTGAAGGTGTTATATCAGTACAAGGAGAAGCAATATATGGCTCCTCGAGTTTTACAACAGACATTAAATTATATTAATCAAGGAGTTTCTCATGCTCTCACCTGGAAGAATCTGAAGCCTCATATACAAGGCATTATCCAAGATGTTATTTTTCCATTGATGTGCTATACAGATGCTGATGAGGAACTTTGGCAAGAAGACCCCTATGAATATATACGCATGAAGTTTGATGTGTTTGAGGATTTCATCTCCCCTACCACTGCTGCCCAGACACTTTTGTTTACAGCTTGTAGTAAGAGGAGAGAGGTACTACAAAAGACTATGGGATTTTGCTACCAGATTCTTAGAGAACCAAATGCTGATCCTCGAAAAAAATATGGAGCCCTGCATATGATTGGCTCTTTAGCTGAAATACTTCTGAAGAAAAAGATCTACAAAGATCAGATGGAATATATGTTGCAAAATCATGTATTCCCTCTCTTCAGCAGTGAACTAGGCTACATGAGAGCGAGGGCTTGCTGGGTCCTTCACTATTTTTGTGAAGTGAAGTTCAAAAGTGACCAGAACCTGCAAACAGCCCTAGAGATGACACGAAGATGTCTGATTGATGATAGGGAAATGCCTGTTAAAGTGGAAGCTGCCATTGCACTTCAAGTGCTGATCAGCAATCACGAGAAAGCTAAAGACTACATCACACCATTCATCAGACCTGTCATGCAGGCTCTTCTTCATATTTTAAGAGAAACAGAAAATGATGATCTTACCAATGTAATTCAGAAAATGATCTGCGAGTATAGTGAAGAAGTTACTCCTACTGCAGTAGAAATGACACAACATTTGGCAATGACATTTAATCAAGTAATCCAGACTGGGCCAGATGAAGAAGAAAGTGATGACAAAGCAGCTACTGCTATGGGAATCCTGAATACCATCGACACACTTCCTAGTGTAGTTGAATATCATAAAGAAATAACCCAGCAGGTTGAAGGAATCTGCTTACAGGTCATTGGAACTGTTTTACAACAGCATGTCTCAGAATTCTACGAGGAGATCTTCTCTTTAGCACATAGTTTGACATGTCAACAAGTGTCTCCACAGATGTGGCAGCTACTAACCTCTGGTATTTGAGGTTTTTCAGCACGATGGCTTTGATTACTTTACAGATATGATGCCTCTGCTTCATACTTATGTAACAGTTGATACAGACACACTTCTGTCTGATACCAAGTACCTTGAAATGATATACAGTATGTGCAAAAAGATTCTTACAGGAGTTGCAGGAGAAGATGCAGAATGTCATGCAGCAAAATTGTTAGAGGTCATCATTCTGCAGTGCAAAGGGCGTGGCATTGACCAGTGTATTTCGTTATTCGTGGAAGCAGCTTTAGAGAGACTGACAAGAGAGGTGAAGACAAGTGAACTTCGAACAATGTGCCTGCAATTTGCCATTGCAGCTTTGTATTATAATCCATACCTACTTCTCAACACCTTAGAAAATCTTCACTTCCCTAATAATATTGAACCAGTTACAAATCATTTTATTACACAGTGGCTTAATGAAGTTGATTGTTTCTTGGGGCTTCACGACGGAAAGATGTGCGTTCTGGGCCTATGTGCTCTTATTGATATGGAACAAACACCACAAGTTTTAAATCAGGTTTCTGGCCAGATTTTGCCAGATTTTATTCTTTTTTTTTTTTTTTTTTTTTTTTTTTTTTGTGGTACACGGGCCTCTCACTGTTGTGGACTCTCCCATTGCGGAGCACAGGCTCTGGACGCGCAGGCTCAGCGGCCATGGCTCACGGGCCCAGCCGCTCCGCGACATGTGGGATCTTCCCGGACCGGGGCACGAACCCGTGTCCCCTGCATCGGCAGGTGGACTCTCAACCACTGCGCTACCAGGGAAGCCCTATTCTTTTATTTAACAGATTAAAAAGAGCATATGCCTGCCATGCAGAACATGAGAATGACAGTGATGATGATGATGATGAAGGTGAAGATGATGATAAATCGGAGGAACTGGGGAGTGATGAAGATGATATTGGTGAAGATGGACAAGAATATTTGGAGATGCTGGCTAAGTAAGCGGGCGAAGATGGAGATGATGAAGACTAGGAAGAAGATGATGCTGAAGAAACTGCCCTGGAAGGCTATTCCACGATCATTGATGATGAAGATAACCCTGTTGATGAGTATCAGATATTTAAAGCTATATTTCAAACTATACAACATCGTAATCCCGTGTGGTATCAGGCTCTGACTCATGGTCTTAATGAAGAACAAAGAAACATCTATATATTCAATCTATTAAAAGAACTTAATTCTGAAAAAAAAAAAAAAAGAACTACCATACGACCCAGCAATCTCACTACTGGGCATATACCCTGAGAAAACCATAATTCAAAAAGAGTCATGTACCACAATGTTCATTGCAGCTCTATTTACAATAGCCAGGACATGGAAGCAACCTAAGTGTCCATCGACAGATGAATGGATAAAGAAGATGTGGCACATATATACAATAGAATATTACTCAGCCATAAAAGGAAACGAAATTAAGTTATTTGTAGCGAGGTGGCTGGACCTAGAGTCTGTCATACAGAGTGAAGTTAAGTCAGAAAGAGAAAAACAAATACCGTATGCTAACACATATGTATGGAATCTAGAAAAAAAAATGGTTCTGAAGAACCTAGGGGCAGGACAGGAATAAAGATGCAGACATAGAGAATGGACTTGAGGACACGGGGAGTGGGAAGGGTAAGCTGAGATGAAGTGAGAGAGTGGCATGGACATATATACACTACCAAATGTAAAA
>NC_041215.1:86020022-86080590 GCF_002837175.3 Physeter macrocephalus | reverse complement strand
ATGTAGAACTGATTCACTTTGTTATAAAGCAGAAACTAACACACCATTGTAAAGCAATTATACTCCAATAAAGATGTTAAAAAAAAAAAAAAAGAAGATGTCTGCTCTTTGAAAGGCCCTGAGGAGAGAATGAAGACAAGCCATAGACTGGGAGAAAATATTTACAAATCATATATCTTGCTAAAGAAATTGTATCTAGAGAAATATGTATATTTAGATATAAATATATCCTAGAAAAAGACTATATTTATTCTCAAAACTCAATAATAAAACAAACAACCCATTACAAAATGGGCAAAAGATTTGAACAGATACTTCCCCAAAAATGATATACATATAGCAAATAAGCACTGAAAAGACACTCAACATCATGTATTGCTAGGGATATAACAGTACACAGCTATTAAAATTAAAATACTGACCATACCAAGTGTTGACGAGGATGAGGAATAACTAGAGCTCTCATACACTGGTGGTGGGAATAACAACAGTACAACCACATTAGAAAACAGGTTGGCAGCTTCCTAGAAATTTAAACATATGCCTACCATATGATCCAGCCATTCCATTCCTAGGTATTTACCCAAGATAAATTAAAGCATATGTCCATACAAAGGCTTATGCAAATGTTCATAGCAGCCTTATTTGTCATAGCCAAAAATTGGGAAGAACTCATCAGCTCATCAGTAAGTGAATGGATAAATGCATTGTGATATATTCATACGATACCACTATTCAGCAAGAAAAAGGAATGAGCTATTGATAAACACGACAACATGGATGAATCACAGAATAATTAGGATGAGTGAAAAAGACCAGACCAAAAAAAGATGAAAACAATTTTTGCAAATGGCTGTTTAAATTAACCTTGTCTATCTTTATGTTGTCATATTAAAGCTATAGCCCTGAAACCTCTTAAATACTATAGGAAGATTCCGTACATTATTTTAAATCATTCCACTTATATAAAATTCTACAATATGTAAACCAATGCCAAGTGACAGAAAGCAGATTTTCAGTTGCCTGGGGACCAGTTAGGTGGTGGGGGAAATTGGAGGAATTAGGAAAGGCATGAGGAAACTTTGGGGATGGTCACTACGTTCACCATTTTGTTTGTGGTGATCATTTCTTGGGCAAATATGTATGTCAAAACTTACCAAATGCTTCATTTTAAATATGTGCAGTTTACTGTATGTCAAATTATTCCTCAGTTAAGCTGTTAGAAAAAGGAGAAGTAGGAGAAAGAGAAGAAGGAGAAAATAGATACATGAGCTTAGAGAAGTGGCGTTTGCTAGAGAGAGACGTTTTGGAAGTCATCAGCATGTAAATGGTACTTCAGACCCTGGGAATGAATGAAATCACTTAGGGAGAGATTAGTCAGCAAAGAGAAGGGGACCTAGGATGCTGCCATAAGAAACACCAAAATTTAGAAGTTTAGGATGAAGAAGACCATGACACATTCTTTGGTTTTCTTAAATTGTTTAAATCCAACCCATATCAAGTTTAAAGCATCTGATCATCATTTTATTCACTATAGGCTGAACCAATAGGAATGCAGACCCATTTAAGATAGCTTGTAACTTAACAATTATTGTGTCTTTTTTACTTGCTCCTATTCATTAGTCCATAGCACTTAACATGATTATTGCTGATCTTAATTGACAGAAGTCATCTTTTGATTTTTCCTTAATGCTATTATTTTTAAGGTTTTATTCAAAATTATTATAGTGAAAATATTTCTTATATTTCTATGAAATATGCCAGCATATTTTAAAGAGATAACGCATTCTAACTTATTTAATGTTCAACTAACATTATATTTGGCATGTGTCATCAACAGCATACAGAACATAAAGGTATTCACAGAAATGAAAATGCGAACACGTTTTTTTTTTTTTTTTTATAAATTTATTTATTTGTTTGTTTTTATCCTTGGCAGTGTCGGGTCTCCAATGCTGTGCGTGGGCTTTCTCTACTTGCAGCGAGCGGGGGCTACTCTTCCTTGAGGTGCGCGGGCTTCTCATTGTCGTGGCTTCTCTTTTTGCAGAGCACGGGCTCCAGGCACGCGGGCTTCAGAAGTTGTGGATCATGGGCTCTAGAGCACAGGCTCAGTAGTTGTGGGGCACGGGCTTAGCCGGTCCGTGGCATGTGGGATCTTCCCAGGGCAGGGATCGAACCTGTGTCCCCAGCACCAGCAGGCGGACTCTTAACCACTGCACCACCAGGGAAGCCCAACATTGTCATTTTAATCGATATTTATGAGATATGTGTCAGTGTATTCGAAATTAAGCTGATTAAAGTTTAAAACTATGTAAATTTTGTGTTTAAGCTTAATGTAAATTATTTCAAGTGACTAAATTAACTTTGTCCGTTTGTTTATTAAAGCTAAAGCCCTGAAATGTTCTAAATACTCCAGGAGCTTTTTAAATTCTCATATTTATATCAGAAATGGAGTTTTAGTTTCAAAAACCAAAAAATCCAATGCATCTCTTCCCTCAGTCTTCTCTCCATCTCAAACTATTCACTCTGCTTCTTCCCTCCTATTACCACATATTTCCATCAGGGTTGTTTATGCTCGCTGGCTCCACTTCCCATCCTTCTCAGCCAATCAGTCTTCTCAAAATGCTCTCTCAAAGTCCACCATGAAATCACGGTCCCCAGCATCCCTGAGCACTCTTCTAGTCTCCTGTTACTTGAGCTCACTGCAACATTTGACACTACAGAAGGCTCCATTCTTTTCACACCTCCCGTTTTTTGTTCGTTTGTTTGTTGCTTCTGGGATCCTACCTCCTCTTACTTTGCTGGCTTATCCTTTTTAGTTCCTGAGTTTTTCATTCTCAGCTTAAATTTTGAATTTGCATGCTTCTATTTTCGACACTTTTCATTCTCTTCCCTCTTCTTGGACAATCCTAGCCCCATCCATCCATGTTTTTCCCCTCAGCCTCCTAAATTATTTGCATTTTCATTTGTTCTCCCTCTTGGAGCCAAAACACTCTTGCCTACTTTAGTTTCTCGGCTAGCTCACACTGGACCTGAAAGACTCAGGTCAAGAAAATATGTAATTCTTAATGGCTTAGAAGCCATATCTGTTCAACAGTAAGCAAGCCTGTTAGAAGAGAATAAACCTTACCATAACTATGTTTCAATACTCTTTAAAGTGACAACTAGACAATCAGCTCCAATTCTCAACAGAATTACTTGAGGGGTAGTTTCCGGACAAACAAACAAACAAAAACAAATATAAACTTGTGGTTGTCAGTTACTGAGCAGTATATAAAAGTTGTAGGAAAAGGCACTAGAAAGTAAAATCTAAGAAAGGGTATGAACTTCCCACTTGGCCCAGAGCCAGGGCTCATTCTACATGAATTTCATCAACATACTGTCTAGTTGAAAGTAAACAAAAGTAAATTAAGGTATAATTTGCAACCAGAGGATACAGCATTGTGCTGAAGCCTCTAGAGAAGCTCTGTTCCTAGTGTTTGTGACTCCTCACTGTTCTAGATAAAGCAACTTAAGTGCTACACGTACAGTATAAACCAAACCCAAGATATATCTACAGTGAGGTCCATTTTAGTGTTTAGGGAACCCAGAGGATTTGGAAAGGCTTTATTCTTGTAGATGCCACTAATGGAAGAATTTGTCTTATTGTCACAAAAGCAAATTTCTCTTCATTTCTAAATCAAATTATTCACTGAAGGAATTCTTCATCAAAATCACAGTTTATGAGGAATAGAGTGTATATAATTTGTACCCATGTGTTCTATAATCATAGAAAATTAGCCTGTATAATCAACTGTCTTTTCATTTCTTAGAAATACTTCCTTTGCGTTTTCTAAATAAAATCTGTGTTTGTAGCTGTAATTATCTGAAGTTTAATATGGACCTCAGTCTTTTAATGTCCGTCAAAATATTCCATGTGTGCATTTGGTAAAGAAAAAAGGGGCAGGTGTGTGTGTGTGTGTGTGTGTGTGTGTGTGCGTGTGTGTGTGTGTGTGTGGAGAGAGAGAGAAAAAAAGGGGCAGGTGTGTGTGTGTGTGTGTGTGTGTGTGTGCGTGTGTGTGTGTGTGTGTGGAGAGAGAGAGAGAGAGAGAGAGAATATAAAAGAGAGAATGGGATTAAGAGATGATACAGAAATTAAACATTTATTCAAATTAATTTGTACATAAGATAAATGATGTGTGGGTCATAAAATATTAGAAGTTTTACTACACATAAGATTTTAGTTATGAATTTTTTAAATGCTTATTTTAAAGATGTCTACATTCACATGTAAAATCATTTGCATATAGCTCAGTAACATGCCTGTTCTTCTTATTTCTTTACTTTTGTGATCATTTTTATACCTGCATCACATGAAAACAGTTAGTGAGCTGTCCACATGAAATTATTTTTAAAACTATTTCTCTCTCAATAGTTCCTCTTACTTATAAAGTAGCAGATAACATCAGTGCATATGTACAGTTAAAAGAAAGACATTCTGTTTATTATTCTTTGATGAAGCTTCACTAGAAATGGGTTATTTTCATGTAGTTTGAAGATGAGAACAGAAAATTATAAATCTTAGAGAGACTGCAAGTATGGAGCTGGCACGTCAACGACATTTATAAGAACATTATCTTAAACAGCTGTCCATTAATAAGTTTCTGAGCATACTGCTTGGCAGACACATTTATAACACAGGGAAGAGCCCACGAAGGCTTTTATTTCAATTACTGTGACGATTCTCCAGGGTGACTCTCGGTGTCCAGGATGAAAGGCCATTGTAGTTAGTCAATACATTTTCTACTACTGATTTTCTCCACTAATAAGATTGAAGTACATTATTTAATTGTTTTAGGTTTCAAGATCTTAAAAAGGGTAAAGATGTTAGACTTTACAATTAAGCAAAACCCTAAGGTACTGGGGAGGGGTGGGTCCTCTCTGTAGAAACCTGTCTTGTCAAGAGTTATTGAGCTGATGACTAATTATCTATACTGACTTGTACCAGAAGGCAACTGACCGTTGCACATTAATACTGAAAGTAAGCTTCTCAGCTAATCAACAGATGGAAACTTCCCACAGGATTCTAAAAGCAAGGGCTTTCAGCATGTTTTGATTATTCAAGAAGTCTATTCATTAATTTTGAAAAGAACACTGCAATGCCCCCCCCACCCCCAATATTTTTTCGGAAGAGTTAACTTAAAGCAACAGAAAGTAAAATGTTGATCCTGAGATCACAGGAAGAGCAGTATCTGACCTACTGCTCTTTAACATACTGTTGATTTTCTTCAAAAAGGATAGTAAGAAGGATATTTGCCTTTCCTTATTTATGTATTTCTTTTACACTCTGCCAGTTCACATGATCCAAAGACTTCTGTCCTAAACAAGTGATTGCCAAAGCCCAGCATTATAGGGAAAGAAAACAATTAATTGCTCATGTGTTAGAAACTCAGAATTCTCACACTGCATTAGTCTATCACTCCCCGACTTCTCCTCTGTACAGTAGGTGCATTTTTTGAGAAAAGGAAAGAGTTTGGTTTTGTAAATATGTTGAAGGGGAGGAAACTACTCAAAGAAAATCTAAGGCTCAGAAAAAGACTCTTAAGATTTCTTTTTCCCAACCTCAGGGTTTAAACATCTTTTTCTCCTCTCGAAAAATAATTTTTGAATAAATTTTAAAATGTCCAAAATGGTTTATGTATTGGTCCACTTTTTTATTGTACTAGGATAACTTTTAATGTTCTTCCTAAGTTATACCATTGATATTCATCTTTCAAACAGCAGTAAACTAGTGCCAGATAAAAACTGTCACTCGCCATCTGCCTCTACAAGGATTAGGTCACTAGTCACTGCAGTTGCTGACCTTCAATACACCCTGAAAGCAATTCAGGGCAGAGATCAGGAATGAGGCACTCTGTGTTCTGGGAAAACCTGGCAGAGCAGGCCTTCGGATAGTTAGATATTTTCAGGAGAAGATTTTATGAGTGCAAATTCTTGCATCTTCTCATATCTAGAAAAGCACTAAAATCATTAATGGAGACATCTGTTCCTCATGACTAGCAGCCACCTTCTCGTGACTAGCAGTGACCCGCCAAAATGTGTGCTTAATTGAAAGTATCCCCCCTCACCAAAGTCATATATATATATATATATACTGACCACCCCCCTTACCTCTTCAGAGCAGTTCCTCAGAGCTATCTGAGAGGCTGTCCCCAGGCTATCATCCTCTTTTTGTCCCAAATGAAACTTAACTCACAACTCTCATGTTGTGTAATTATTTTCAGTCGACACTAGAAACCCTGTAAAGATAGAAGTAGTAACACACATACTGTAGCAAAACCATTTGTGTCTTCTAAAATCAATCACTATGAAAAAAATAATAAAATAAAATACCACTCTAAAATCTTTGCCTTGCCTTCAGGGAGTGTAAGTTTAGAATTAGTATTCTTAAATTATTCTATTTAAAGTGAAGACAAGATGAGTGCCTGAATATTGCCATCCAATGTCAATCGATGAATGTGGTACATAATCCCACCCTTAGAGCTGGTAGAAAATACTGATACTGACCAGGGTTCTTGGCCTTCCCCAATCAATAGAAATTGACTAAAGGCCAGACAAGAAATTCAGGCAAGGCTTTATTGGCACCCCTGCTGCAGCAGCCGGTGGGGGGGAGAACAAACAACAGGTTCCCTTGCTAGCTCACTCCCTGGGGGGTAGGGGTGCGACAAGCTTGTTCCTTACTTGGAATGAGAGTAGGGGTGAGTCCAGGGATCCGGCTGGAGGGGAGGCTTAGGTGTTTCGCCCACCCCTTAGGTGGTGTTCTGTGCAGGAGCCATGTGCAGTACCCTGCTTTTGCTCCCGACACCGTTTTTGCTCCAGGTTCTTCAGAAGGGGCAGTTGGGTTTTTTGGTCTTTTTGTGTCTTTTGGTCCAGAATTTGCCCCAACTGCAAGTGCATGCAGTTATTTTTAGTCCCATACAGTTTCTTTGTATTTTGTTGCCTGAGGAGATGTTTATCCAAGCGCAAGCACTGCAGCACTGCAGCAAAGGGTCCCAAGTCCCAAGCCTGTCTCAATACAACCAGAATAATGAATATAAAATTTCAAGTGACTGAAAGCCATGATAAAGAGGACACATTCTTAGCCTAAAATATGGCTTTTCTGGACATTAACTGTATTGTTAATGATTCAAACCATATATTTTGCCTCTGCCTTCTTGCATTTCTAAGACAATGCTGCTTTATTTTCAGAATGTTTACCATTTCTAACTCTATTGTTTCCCAAAATTTCTGTCAGCAGGCTCCATAGAGTTCTTCTTATGTATATGAAGCACATAACCATTAAATCGCTGTTATCATCCTCTCAGGTACACTGCCCTGGCTCAGGAGTGTTAGGGCCCTAATGAACCACAAAAGCCTAAGCAATCAGGAATTAATTTCATACTGTTTCCTCAGAACCCTTCCAAAAGTGATGGGTAACAGCCTTAAGAGCATCAGGAACCGATTGCCTGAAAAACAAGAGTAAAGTACATTGTATAAAACAAGTATCTTTTTCAGGGAATGCAAAACGATTCCAAGTGGTGGGCAAAGACAAGACTTGAGTATACTGCTGGAACCTCTACCAGTTCATCAACACTGAATTCTGAAGGAGGGTAACTGTCTGGGGCAAATCAGCCGCCATGAGTCACAGCCTGAAATTAAGTCAGGGTGAGGATAGGATGGAGAAAGATTTGACTGAAGTTGCTGTAAGCGTATCTAGCAGAAGCAAGTGCAGCTGGATGTCACACTAGCAATCATTTTGTTTCCCTTTTAGTCAACTTTTAGCCCTCTGGCTCCCCTTTCCACATCCTGCTCAACAATTATCCTGCACACACCTCCCTAGATAATCAACACTTACAACCTGTTGACAGAAAAAAAAAAAGCACAACATGAGAGTTGCGAGTTAAGTTTTATTTGGGGCAAAATGAGGACTATAGCCCAGGAGACAGCATCTCAGGTAGCTCTGAGGAGCCTCTCTGAAAACGTGAGGGAGGAGGTTAGTGTTACATATATGTGATCTTGGTGAAGGAAGATGCATTCAGTCAAGGACACACTTTGGCAGAAGGTCACTGCTACTCACAAGGAGGTTACTGCTAGTCATGAGGAGCGGATGTCTCCATTAACGATTTAGTGCTTTTCTAGTTATGAACATTGAGGTGCATGTATCTTTTTGAATTAACAAAAACGTAAATAGTACTTACTCTACAACTTGCACTGTTCTAAACACTTCATAAATGATCTCATTTAACAACCCAGTGTGGTAGAAATCAGTATTTTACAGATGAGGAAACTAAGGCAGATGGCTAGTAAGTAATTTGCCTAAAATCACATAAACAGTTAGCAGTGGTTTAGGAATTTAAATGTAGCAATTGGGCTCCAGAGTCTATACAGCAGTTTGTCAGCCATTTGAGTTTGCTATTTTATAAAATATACCCATAACCTGAATAGGTATTAAGAGAATAAAATATGTGTATATAAAAGCTACACAAATGCAAAATATTCCTGTTGGCTTATCATGTCTCTTGAGCCCAGAGAGAATTCTGGATATTAGAACCAGCCGTGAGAAACAGCACAGTTACACACTGGAAAGAAAAACATCTCTAGTTGAGAAAAAATGAAATTCTGGTGTAATCTCAGGTCCAGTGTCCTCTGGGATAATAGTTGCCAGAGCCAGAACTAGACACTTCAGCTTTGCACAAATATAACACAAATTACTGGAAAAGATATGTTGCTAAAAGGCCCAAAACATATCAACACAAAATATAATTTTCTATGTTGGAAGGTCTTTTAAATATGCCCAAATGCTGACTCTCAACTATAATTATAATAAAATAATTTATATCAATAAAAATGTGTAGAATGTTTAACAATCAAAGTGAAAAGGAACTCATTTTCAACACCACTGTCCAATCTATTCTCAAAGCCTCTGGTTTCACGTCTTAATTGATATGTCTTAATTGATAAAGTTTACATTCCATGAGGGCAGAAGATGGGGGAGTGTGGGAGCAGCCTGGAAAAAGCACAAAAGGCCTGAAGGTCAATGGAGGCGAATCCTTGAAGCAGGAGGACTACAGGTCTCTCTCATCTGTGTTGCCTTTTCGTGAAAAAAGAAGGTTTAAGGAGCCCTGAATAATCTAATATTTACAACGTAGGAGAAAACTATTTCCAACATTGAAACTTGGAGCATTTTTAGATGATTATTAAACAGGCATGTACTCTGTATTTGCCAAAAGGAGACGAAGAAAAGTCTTAGTCATGATACTGATTCTGCCCCAAGTTTAAAACTCCTGAGGGGAAATTTTTTTAAATAAAGAGGATGTCTGCTGCACAACAGGACTATATCTTTTTGGAATCACTAGTCTCATTAAGTTTTCTTTGCATTTTGGGCTTAAAGATAGACTTTTAGAATGAAACAAAAAGAAAGTCTTCTAAAAACCAAGGAATCAGTAAAACTTCAGTTATATTTTCTAGGCATCATTTGGCTTTTAAAATCCTGATAAACTTTCCTCGAAAAATAAAGCATTTCCTCTTGTCTAGACAACATAGCCTGCTTCCTTTTCAGATAGGGCACTTGGGACCCCGGGCTCTGCCTCTTTTCACTCACACCATCTATGATTCCACATAAACCAGGGCTGTGTGGCCCTTCCATACCCCAAATAGGAAACGCTGCAAGGTGGTGCTTCCTATCATTCTTGGGCCACTGCCTTCACCAAATTCGGTCTTGAAAAGCATTTGTTCCTGTTTTTTTGTGTTTTTGGTTTTTTTTCACTTACCTTGTGAGGTCTCATCCCAGTGACATCTGACAGCGGCTTTGGGTGTAGGCAAACTCAGAAAGAGAAAGCAGCAAGCAGTGGTTAGGGAGGTGAGTTTCTGTGAGGCAGACAGGTTGAGTAATCTAACACAGAACAAGTTAAGCTCAGGTCAGCCTTGAATACTAAATCTGAGAAGTCAGTGGTAGTGGTAGTGTGACAGCAGGCAGCTAAATGTTTCCACTATATCCACAGATGGAGTAGTGAAACGCTTCGACTGCTGAATTTTCTTTAACTACAGAATTTTCTGCCTTTTAAAAATATTGCTTCCAACTTACAAAGACTCTTATAAGACTGCATCTTTGGGAAAGGGGAGCCTTCTTCCTTTAAGGTACATTATTCAGGAACCTCTACATGCATCCCAATGCATTGCTGTTGTACCTTGTAAGTATCTCCAGGAAAGTATCCAGCTTGTATTTCTTTGCATTCCTCACAATACTAGCACAATGTGTTCCTAGCAGTTGAAGGTATGCATGCATATATCATTTGCTTGTCTGTTCACCCATTCATCCATTTATTCATTCATCTAATTTATTAGACATATATTGAGCTTCTCTTCTTTACATCTTGAGGCTATAACTACAAATAAGACACAGTCCCTGTCCTCAATGAATTCATAAGTCTAGTTGGGAAAAGAAAACTGAGTAAATAACTGTGAATACCATGTGAGAGAGAGGATAATAGGAATTTGTACAGAATACATTGGGCCCCAAACAGGGAAATGAGCGCTCTAACTGGGATGGAAGAACTGATCAAAGGAGATTTTTTTAATGGTTGTGAAGAGTATTACATGGGTATTTTCCATGCAAGGAAATGCATTCCCAGCCAGGGGTCTAGCTTATGCAAAGATCTAGAGACACAAAATAGTACAGCAGCTGCTTCTAATATATTGATGGAGGATAGAGGACCCTAAGAAGGGATGAGATAGATATTAACAAGATGATTTTTAACGGCAGGAGGCATTTCTCTCACAGAACAAAAATAAATGGCAAGCATATCCATGTAATACTTAGGAAATCTTAGTTAGGTGGGTCACTTTAAAGAAAAATGTTAATGAAATGTATTGAGGAGCTCTCAATAATAGAGCCCATGCCAGAAAAAAATATAGATGCTAATGGATTTTCACAGCAGTGAATGTTCTAAGTGCTACCACATGAAGCAGAAATAGTTTCTTCAAAAGGGATTAGTATTTCATAATCTATTTCCATTTATCATAAAGATTTAGATCTAAGAGAAAATTATAGCATCTATAACAGTGTCTGGCACATAGTAAGCACTCAATAAATATATGTTGATAGAAGTCCCACGTAAGCCTGCATTTGGCAAACAAAGAAATGTATCGGGTACTGACCCTGACTCTTCAACCTGTAATTGCTACTGCTTTTTTGATAACTCGAGTTGCATTCACTAGGTCTCTTTTTAGTCCCTACTCCTAACTAAGCTTTCCTCTATCCCACACAGAGCTGGAGATACTTGAATATGTTGTCACAAGGGGTGTCTGGGCAGATTTGAAGGATGTAGTCATCAAGCTATTGGCCTTGCACCTGCAAACCAAAGGAGCAGAGTTGCAGTTGCCACCATCAGTAGCAATTCAAAACGCACAAATTGAAAAGGGAAAAGCAAGAGCTCTAGGAGCTGCCACAATAAAGAAGCAGAGACCCATTTCCTCTGTGTTCTCTCTCCTCTGCTATTTGGGTGTACATGGTGAGTAGGTGGGGTGGTGATGACAGTGAAGGAAGTGCAGCAGAGAGAAGGAAGTAGTTAATGAACAAGTCTGCTTAACAGAGGGAGTCAAAGGTAGTGGTACAGAATCTCAGGGCCAGATCCAGATACCATTTACAGAAATGCCTCTCTAGACTCACTCCTCCACTTAGCGCGCCACTTCTCGGGTGCTGCCCGTCACTCCTGCTTCCTCCTGGACCTTTTTAGAATCCCTTTCCTGATACTCCCTTCACTTTCTGTTCTGCAACTACCCCACTTACTCTCTTTTCAGCAAAATGAATCAAAGCCTCAGAAACTATGAGCTGGATGGGTCTTTAGAGACCATCAGACTCAAACCCCTCATTTCACATTTGAAGAAACATTAGACAGGAAAAGTCTAGCTTCTCACCCAAAACCCTGTCTCTGTTGTGTAGCAGAGATGAACTCTGTCTTCTGACAATCTCCCCTTCCCGCCACCCCACACCAAGTCCAAGGCTATTCTACCATATCAGGTTGTCACTGCCCCTAATCAGCAGGTTAGCGGATGATTATAGCAGCCCATGTTAAACATGGATTCTCTTCTGTCTCATTAACCCTTTTCAATAGATCACCAATTGGGATTGAATCCTTTTTCTCCCATGCTCCGTTCTTTTGTTCCATCTTCATCCTCTCAAACACATACTTTTAAGCCCCAGCCTCACCTGTCCTGCCCTTCCATGAATTCATCTATCTCAATTCCACTACAGTGCTCTTTCCTTCTGAACTCATGGCACCTCTCATCTGAACTCTTTATTTTGCAAGCATGTTTATACTTTCTTGATTAACCTCTTGAACTGCTACTTGACAAGTATCTGTATCTTTTCTTCTTACCTATTAGATAATCTTCTTGAGAGTAGAAACCACATTTGTTTCTGTATTTACCCATCAACTAGGATTGTGCTGTGCACAGGATGGAAATGTAAGAAATATCTGCAAAGTGAATAGACCCTGGGAACAGAATGGATGCTTTAATAAAAGGAAGGTTGTAATGGAAGATAAACATTTCTTGGCATGAGGCCCTTGAATGTCCTGCAAATCTTGCTGTATAGTGAGCTTCCATATACCAACAAGAAAAGTGGGCCAGGCAAAAGCATGAAGATTCTTTGGTCCTAACTTGTGTTTAAGAATTAGATGAAGAGGGAGGAGAAAGACTTGTCATTCAATTTATTCAAATTAGAAAAATATGCCTAACTTGCTGATCTTGAAAGTTCTATCCAGGTCTAAAATTCTAAGTGCTACAATCCATGCTGATAGTTGGAATTCGGAACACAGATTTACAGTGTTCTTCAACGTGTTTTCCTGGAATCACACTGCAAATCTAGCAATTAACCTCATTCACCCTTCAGTCCTTTCTTTGACGAACTTCTGCCTTATTCCTGAGAAAATATGGGAGGATATGATCTCAACTATGGGTTTTCAGTTTGTTTGTTTGCTTTATGTCAAGACTGAAGGTCCAAATGCAAATTTATTTCTAGAAATTAATTTGTAACTCTGAATGTTATTCCCTTATTAACAATATAATACATGAAAGGTAGAGCATAAAACACAATTAGTTCTATAGTTGAGATACAGCATAGGTAAAATAAATTTCACAAGTCAGACTGAGGACATATCTACTGACTTTTCAGTTTTATATACAGAAATTTGCATATAAAGTTCTAGAATACCGAATTACAAATAAACACTTGGAACAAAATCGGTTCATACATTAGGGACTGTTTCAGCTACATTTTATCTAGCATACTCAGTGTCTTGAACTTATTGAATTTTCTAAATTGAATATGGTATACATCAGAGTACATCTCCAGTCTTTCCTTGGCTGTTCCCATAAGAAGGGACAGAGCTTAGCATCTAATCAATTTTCTGCTTATTTCCTTAGGAAGAAATCAACAACCAGATGGCACTTAATACATGTTACTGCTCAGGACAAACTTTACTTCTATACATGAAAATTTTAAACCTTACAGTGTCCCCTTACAGTGTCCCCTATAATTTAAGCTTTAGTTATTTATGTTCATTTTGAATTCAAGCAAAACTCTCTCAGTTCAGTTCTATTTAAACTAAATTATTTCAACTGAGAAAAAAATAACAGCATTTTTAATAGTTTAATATCTTGCTCTTACCTAGAATTGTAGCTTATCTAAAAGAAAAAAAGGGCTGGTATATATCTTACATACCTCTCTATATAAAAGTACAAAAATAAACATTTTATTTTAATTCAGCAAACTACTGTGCATCAGTTATATGTAGGAACATGCACCACTCTAAAGGCAATCAGTTGAGTTTGAAATAAACCTTCTCTGCTCTCAGTGAACTTTCATCGCTTGCTAGTGTATCTCTGATGTCTTTATCCACATTACTCAGATGGAATCTTAGCAAAAATTGGACTCAACTCTTTAGTGCAAAATTTCTAAGAAGCATTATAGCAGCGGCATGGCATAGAAAAAAAGAGCTCAGTGTTTGGAGTGAGACAGCTATGGATTTGAACGCTGGCTCTGCCTCCTAGTAGCTGTGTGATTTGGAGCAAGTTAATTAACCTCTCTGAGCCACAATGTCTTCATCTGTAAAATAATGCCTACAGCTGGGACCCACGTTCAGCCAGCTCACAGAGGTATTGCCACACTGGTTAATAAAGAGTTGAAGCACCTCCACACATTGATAAATAGCTGCTGCCTCAATCACACCAATCCCCACATCCCACTCTACTCCAGGATCCTCTGGACCTCCCCAAATTCAGGAACCAAAGGGTCAATACCTCGCCAAGCAGGGAGGCTTCTGGGATTCTACTCTACTCGCAGGGCTATCATTCTGATTGGTCAGTGCCCTTGTTCTACTGTCTGTTAAACATAAAATAATAAACTTAAAATGTCTCACACAGATATTCTTAGGATTTAGTGAGATAGCAATGCCTAGCATTTAGCAGGAATGTGTGTTCTGTATTGTAAACTGTCCTCTCTATGCTCAATCTTACAGGGCTGAATGTGTCTGCTGTGGCTTATGAAGAAAATCTCTCGCTTCATAAGATCATAGAAGATTTTACCCCCAGATTATTTCCTCCTTTCTTTGATGGCTGGCAATTCTGACTACATGTCTTTAGTATAAATGTATTTAGCAATCTTAAAATGCAGGGAAAATGAAAGATTTCTAAACTACATCAAAATGAGTTAGCAGACTGATTTTGAATCACAAAATGATTTGATTTTTTACTTTCATACCAATTCATTAAATTAATGAAAGTCGGTATGTTGTTTCTATGTTTCGTATAGTTTGTCTGACATTGTATAATCATAAACGCACACAAAATTAAGGAGAGAAAAAAGGTTTGTGATTTCATTTAACTATGTAGTATGAATCCACACTGTAATTTGTTTCAGGCAAAGAATGATTCAGTTCTCAAAAGAAATCAGAAAATAAATTTCTTTTCTCCAACTTTATGATTAAAGAAAATGGCTAATTCAGAAAATCCAAGAACGATATAAATCTTTGACTTTGAAAGACCGAGTGTATAAGAAAGTAAATAGATGCATTGCAAAGAGGTTTGTTTCTTTCCCTGATTTGCTGCTCATCCCTTTTAGTGGGAAACAATAATATGAGTGTACATCCCTATGTATTTCTACCCAAAGCTGAGCTGCGTGCATGGATTTGAAGCATTTCTGCTCCCCTCTATTCCTGTTGGCCTGCTATGGCATAATTAGCGTAGGATATTAGGGCAGAGAGCGGGTAGCCTGCCAATCAGATTTAGTATTGAAACAGTGGGTGTTGCCACTTCTAGCCATTTCTGACAGTACTGTTAGGAATTAAATCATGGCATTAGCTAAGCACTATTTGGCTGTGGAAACCTAGTAGGTCATCAGTTTATGCCCCCCTCTCCAGACAAGTGGCTGGCAGAGCCATGCTAGTCCCTGCTAATGCCACGAGCTGGAGGCTGTGGCCAGTAGATGAGAGTTTGCAGGGTTTTGTTTTTTTTAATTCAGCAGGCCATATGCTGCCAGGCTCTCATGCAAATAGACAAAATTACAAACAATAAAAAAGAACCAACCGTTTTAGCGGTTGGCTGTTTTGTGTCACCATTGCTATCGATGTGAGGCTGCTTAATGAAAGAGGAGTCTTGGACTCCCAGTGACATCAACCTAAAGGGACGGATACTTCAAAACCCAAGCTTCATTCAAACCATGTTAAACCTCTGCCCTAGGGTGACTCAGCGCCAGTATCAATTTGGCTGAAAGCAGGGGAGCCTGGCCTTCCAGCTGGCCTAGAGATTGGGCAAGCTTCTCTAATGCTCCCTGCAGCTGAGGCCCATTGTCCACTGATGTGAAAACAGAGAAAAGGTTAAGTTTCATTTAGGTTGGGTTAAGTTGGGGCTCATGGGTTTATCAGATTCAGGCACACTTAGAATAAGCAGCTTTAGAAAGGAAAAAAGATTAGTCAAGGTAATTTTCTGTTTGAAAATTGCAAGAAAAGTAGCATTTGTAGGCTATATGGAATTCCCTAACTTTTTAATATCAAAGACCGCAAGAAAAATCTCTCCAAGGAGATCTTAAACTCTTCCTCTGAAATACTTCCATCTAAAATTAAAATGTTGCTAAACTTCTGTATAATTTCTGCTATTTCTATGTTCATAATTATTACCAAGTTTCCAGTCTGTACAAGTGGAGAATTTCACACCCTGGAGAGCGTTCACACATTTATTTCCCATTTTAAGGCAGTAAACTCCTAACTAAAAAGTGAAGTAGACTGACTCTGAATTCATATCTATAAGTATATATTTTAAATGATTCCATTTTAGAAATGTTGTGCTTAACGTTCATTTTCAGCTCTATCGGGTCACTCTGAAGCCATA
This sequence comes from Physeter macrocephalus, assembly GCF_002837175.3. NCBI lineage: Eukaryota > Metazoa > Chordata > Mammalia > Artiodactyla > Physeteridae > Physeter > Physeter macrocephalus. The sequence continues at coordinate 86,064,186 of NC_041215.1, read as the reverse complement.
ATTTGCACCTTCTTAAAGACTATTCAAAACCAGTTGTACTCAGTTAATATGCAATGTGTTGCAGTTCAAGAATTGTCAAAATAAAAGTATCGTGGGAATATATACACATGCATGTGTGATACTGAAAGAAGTTTATGATGAGAACCTCTTGCTCAACTCTTGCTACACAGCAAGGATATTCTGAAGAGTGTTTTGCCCACCGGGGCCAAGGCACAGCTAATGTCTTGCAGGTAAGCAAAGGCAAATAATTTTCTTTCCTGTTTTCCTAACCATGTTACCATAACCAGTGTTCCTTAGCGTGTCACTGGGTTTACTTTTACCTCCTGGATAATTTGTAATCTAAAGTATTCTTATGAAACACATATGAGCTTAATTTTACTGTCAGGAATAGTTCCTAGATCCATGGGCAGGGGCAAGGGAATCATAATAGAAGGTTGCAAACATTTGTCTCCAACAAACTGTCATTAATACACTCTACCAAAATGTGACAGCTTTTCAATGAAGAAAAATTGTTAGTTTATAGATAAAAGTAACATCGTGAAAAAAATGATTCCATATTGTCTATAAACAATAAGGACAATGAAAGATAATGCCTCCTTTAACTGTTCAAAAGACTGTCATTACAGAGTCCTATAACAGGGAATAACAGACACTACTGTCACCGATATTCACAATCCTGCGTTACAAATCAATTTGAATTCTTTTCTTCTAATTCGAAAGGGTTTACTTCATGGGGAGTCAAGGTCCAAGGTGTACTATCTTACAAAGAAAGGTTTACCTTTCCAATGAACTTAAAGCTGAGAAAATAGCTCCCCAATTGACCTTAACTTGAATGTATGCTGAAGCAAGGAGTAATTCAGCCAGTTCATAAGGGATAAATGACAAGATTTTCAAACAGTTTCATGTTAAGGGAAACTACATAAGTGAGGAAGAACTGGTAATGTTCTAATATCTTGGTAGGAAATTTCAAGATGTATTACTTTTCACAGTGAATTCTGAAATTTACAATTCACATTTAATGGTGATAAAAATTCTTCTCTCACATGGAAATGCATGCCCCTTATGGACAAATTTATTTTGCAAAGTAAAATAATTGCAAAAATGTACCTTGAGTGACTATACACTCAAGTATGACAACTAATCATAAATTTTAGGAACAAAGTGGCTAATCAAATTTAGTTTTAAAAAACCAAGCACATAAACAACTTACTGATGAAAATCCCACTCTTGATTAGTTAAAGTAATAAGGCCATAAATAAATAAAATACAGATGGTTCTCATGTATAGAAAGCAAAACATTTAACCATATCCTCTAGTGATTCTTTTACATAAATAGCAGATTCAACCACAACTTTATCCCACTGAACTCCGAGTGAAATTATTTTAAAGAATAAGGAGGCTGCACTCTGGAAACAGCTGAATTCATGAACTCATTTATTCATCCATTCAACAAATATTTTTGCCAGGCACTCACTTTTCTAGGCACTGGGCATCTATCTGTGATCAAGATAATCTCTAACCTCATGGAGAGGCAAATCCTAAACAAGAAAGTAAACAAATAAACAAGATAAACAGAGTCTGTGGTAAGAGCTACAGAGAAGAGGTAACATAATCAAGAAAAACTGAGAAGAGCTAATTCAAATAGCTGAAGACAATTCTTTTCCTGGTGTGAAAAGTATAATATCATTTACTTATGTCATACTCAAAGACACACAAATCAAAGAGTCAAATCTTTGCAGAGCTAAAAAGGGCCTTAGAGATCATTCAACATTATTCCCTCATTTTATACGATACAACTAAAGTTCAGGTGGGTTAAGTGGCTTACTCAATGTCCTATAGCTTTAGCTGAACAATTAGCTTTCACTGTTAAAGAGTGAAGGGAAAAGCCCTGTTGGTATTTATTTATTTACTAATTATTCTATGTTGGTGAGACGTACATCTAAATGGCATCACTAAATCTGGTTATCAATCTAGTTACAATGGGAAGAAACTATATAAATAATGATCTTCATCTAATTAGATTGTTTTATAACTGTTATGTAGTACACAGACCTCAATATTTGATATCAAGTTTTCACTTTTATTCCTTCATAACAATTTTTCTTCCCAGAATGATCTAAGGAGACTGTATTCCTTGGATACTAGATACATAGGCAGATGCATAGAAAACAATAGCAACAAAATGCTTTCCTGAACTTTGTAAGGAAGAGCATCATAATATTAAAAATCTATGAGTAGATCAGATCTTAAATCTTATTTAATAATAATAGTAGTAGTAGTAGTAATAATAGAGGGATAATGCCATCAAACACCAATAAAGCATTTTTTCATTAGTTCCATAATCTAATTTGATCCTCAAACAAATAAGAATGTCATAAGTTGAATGGATATTATTATAATTCTTCTAGAGGTGATAAACTGAGATTCAGAGAGGATAAGTGACTTGCCCAAGGTCAAATAGCCAGCAAGTATCAAAAAGAACTGAAACCTAAGCTTCTCAACCCAAACTTTGTGCACTTGCACTAGAATACCTATCCCCTCACAAACATGCATTACAAAATCATTGGGTACTTAACACAATGCCAAGATCCAAGGCAGAAAAAAAGACATGGTCTCTGCCATTCAGCAGCTCACAGTGTAAATGTACACACACACTGAAATGGATCAACTTGCTTGAAGAATGAAAGAAGCAATAGCCCTCAGCAGCCAGTGACTCACTCACAAATATTTTTTTCCTAAAATGTCTCATTAGTACATTCTCAGGCGTGAAGGTATTAATAGTTCCCAAGCTAGCTATCTGCTAGCTTTTCTTCTTGCTTTCAAAGGGCCATATGAAAGAATATACCAAAGAAGCACATGTGAGCAATTATAACAGACTAATTTGCTTCCATCATTAACCTAAATGCAGTATATTTAAACTATAATGGACAAACAGAGGCAGCATGAGCTAGAGAAGCGCCCCAGGCATCAAAATGTTTTCATTAACTAGGAAATTTGTCCCACCAGGCTAAAGAAATCCACTATAGAAAGATCGATTATTCCATCATCTTGTGGCCAATATGGCTATTATGCAAGTCCAGCTCAGTACAACATCTCTAACTGCAGATGAACTAGCCGTTGGGATTGCCAATTGCTCGCTCAGAGACTTGCGTGTAAAGCTCTAAAATGGCCCATTACATGAGGTGGTTCGGAGGCATTTCATGATCCTGACTTCTAGAACAAGCATAGATAATTAATAAGGCTGACAGAGCCCATTATTTTTACACTCAAGTGCATCACATTAAATTAACAGACAGAGGCCACATGATGTGTGACATTTTTTCCACTGATAATCATTTATGTGGTGCCACTTGCGCTACCACATTTTTCTCTTTCATGGGCTGAACTCCAATGGCCAGTCACCATGCAGCAATTCTGTCAGCACCCAGTTTTCTTTTTTGTTTTGTTTTGATTTTTCTTAACTGGGAAAGCTATTTTGAGTCATTCTCACTGGTGGGACTCTGACGTAGTGGGAAAAAATTTGAGATAAAATAAAATATTAGCATGAAGAGAGACAAAATATAAAACTGACACTGAGCCAAATGATGTCCAATACAGATAGGAAAAAAATATGACCTTACTGTGTCTGTTAGGAAATAATTTTTGACTATATCCTCATATTTTCAGAAATGCTATTTGCTGATCCTAATGAACTTTCTCATAAAATGCGGCTATCCTTTGAGGAACTAAAGAAAATATTCTCACCTGCTCTGTACTTTCCAATTATATAATGTGATACTTTATAGATTCTAATTTTCATACATAAAAATATCAAACTGAGAATTTCTATTTTCAGTAATGATGGAAATAGTGCACTTGTATATATAGTGTGGTTTTCATTACAGAAATAAATATTGAAAATGATTGCTAAAATCAAGTAATTCATAAGCATGAAATCTGACTGCAGAACAATGAAACCTATCTGGGACAAACACACTGAAACACAGATATTCAAAAGTTTGCTTCCATCACAGTCTCTTTGAAAGGAATTGTAAAGCTTTGCTGCTGCCATGTGGAACTAAAGCAAAAATTTAATACAAATGTGTAAAAGTGTTCTTATTTCAGTTACATGGTCTTTCTTTTTTCCCTTTATTCTTTCCTTCCTTTCATCCATCCTTCCTCCCATCTTTCTTTTGACCTAAGGTAGTTTACTAGAAATTGACCACCTGACTAATTTATAACATATAGCTCCAGATGACTTTCATAAGTAAAATATCAAATCTGCCCTTAAATGCTGAAGATTTGCCACCAGCAAAATATTCATCTGTGTGTACATAACTCATATTTGTAATGCAACATCTTCACCCATAAAACAAAAGTTATGAGAAGTATTATCCTTTAAACACTGTACATTTACAAATGCTCAGTAACCTACTATTTCATTTGATGAGGGGACATTTCTGTGGCTCTGTAGAAAAGGTTCATCCCAAAACAGGTTTGTCTAAATTATTTAAAAAAATTATCACTTTAAAAATATCATTTCAAATGATTAGATCAATTAATCTCAGTCTGCAACAAAAATTTCACCAATGGACCCCATCTCCAGCTAGAAAACTCTTCTTCCATACCCCTGCATCATCACTCTCACATCTCCAGCTTCCCATACTTACTGATAAAGAAAAAAAATCCTGGACTTATCCAACAAGTTGTCTTGAGACACTCTCTTCAGAGAAAAGAATAACTTCTAACAATTGTGCTGATACATTGGAAGCATCAGCCTTGAAAATGTTCACATGGTGTTCTCTGAGCTTTGTAAGGTAAACTTTGTCCGGGACAGTGCTCTGGGCTCTGTGTCTCACTGATTAAGTCTGTCATTTACTGGAAAGCTGCAGGCTTCTCCCTGTCAGCTCAGGTTTATGTGCAGATAAGTCATGTGTGTAAAGCACACTGGATGCCACACTAACAGATGCCCATAAAATGTGAGATATGGATGTTGGTTTTTTTTGGTTATTTTTTTAATCTTTCTTTTGGATGGATGTCATTTTGAAAGCCTCTCAGAAAGGAAGTCATTTGCAGAAGCAGTCTTAAGGGCCTAATAAGCCAATGTAAATTTTTTACGATTCTCGCAGGATTAATTGGGTTACACAGAATTGCCCCCACACCAAATTCTTTCAAACTTGAGAATGGAAGCATCCCTGCGTAGAGGACGGACCTCACAAGAGGACAGAAACCACTTGACAGAGTGTGATTCAAAAAGATGCACATGAGAAGGTCACCAGTCCCTCAATAATATCCTCATTGACTTTTGCCACAATGGTATCTTTCTTTCTTTGTGTGTTCGAGACTGCAGCAGCTGAGCGGAGGGAAACAGAAGGCATGATTAAGGCACCACAGATAAAATTCATTTTCTCACAATCTTGGTAGGACCTCGCTTGATTATAAAGACACAACTCTATGTAGATAAAGATGTAAAGAGCCTTTTTCTCTGAAATAACATTCTTCATTAATTTTGAAGCAAGATTACTGATCCAGTTTACCGGATAACTCCTTTTTTTCCCATATCTAAGGTCTAGTAAATTTTAGAAAAATTGTGTTTTAGAAAAATTGGTATATATAAGATGCTATAGCTTGATTTATATCTATTATTGACTTCCATTACAATTTTAGGATTCAAAAAATATCAGCCCTAAAAATTAATTTAAAAATCACCTTTGAAAACATTAACGGTTGCCTCACCATGCTCTGGATAAGGAAGCCCCACCCCAAGGCACTGCATTACCATTGGCAACATCTCCCTACTTCTAGAGTGTAGAATCTAAATCTTTCTGCCTCCTCTCAGCCTTGAATCGCATATTATCATACTTTATCAATCACTACTCCTCCCTGTGAATCATTAACCAATTACTGGGTCATTTCCCATCATTTTTTAAAGTATTATTTCCAACTAGCTTCCAAAACTTTACATCTTGAGTCATGCTTTAGATTTATAGCTAATCCTCTCTGCTGTAGACTGAATGTGATCCCCACCCTAGCCCCACAAAACTTCATATGCTGAAACCTAATCACTGACGTAATGATATTAGAACGTGGGGCCTTTGGGAGGTGATTAGGTCATAGGAGCAGACCTAATCATGTATGGGATTAGTGCCCTTATCAAAAAGACCCCAAAGAGTCCTATTGCCCCTTCTGCTATGTGAGGACACAGTGTGAAGACACGGTCTATGAACCAGGAAGCGGGCCCACGACAGACACCAGATCTGCTGGGCACCTTGATCTTGGACTTCTCAGCCTTCAGAACTGTGTGAAAGAAATTTCTGTTGTTGATAAGCCACCTAGTCCATGATATTCTGTTACAGCAGCCCAAACCGATCAAGAAAGCACTATAACCTGCCTAAATGTGTCTCCCTTCCTCTTTTTTTTTTTTTTTTTGTGGTACGTGGGCCTCTCACTGTTGTGGCCTCTCCTGTTGCGGAGCACAGGCTCCGGATGCACAGGCTCAGTGGCCATGGCTCACGGGCCCAGCCGCTCCGCGGCACCTGGGATCCTCCCGGACCGGGGCACGAACCCGTGTCCCCTGCATCGGCAAGCGGATTCTCAACCGCTGCGCCACCAGGGAAGCCCTCCCTTCCTCTTTTAATAAAACTTGGTGACTTCTACTTATTTCAGCTTCTCTATAAGGCATTCCATAATCTTTCTGGCTTTTCAAACTTCAAGTCACTTGGGCATCTTGTTAAAAATGCAGATTCTGACTCAATAGCTCTGGATGAAGTGAGAGATTATGCATTTCTAACAAGCTCCTAGGTGAGGCTGCTGCTGCCAGCCCTCAGGTACACTTTAAGTAACAAGGTTCTAGCTGACAGCTGTATCTACTTCCTCTAAATTCATATAGGGCAGGGCAGGCACCATGCATGATTTACTCATCTTTATATCTCCAGTGAATCACAGAGTACTTGGCACATCACAACATTCAATAAATATTTGTTGAGTAAATGATTGACTGAATGAATATATTCAATGTAACATACATTCAGTGTAACATTCAATCTGGCAATTAGAAATTCTGCTTAAAATAGAGTTTTGGTTTTTTTTTTTGCGCTACGCGGGCCTCTCACTGTTGTGGCCTCTCCCGTTGCGGAGCACAGGCTCCGGACGCGCAAGCTCAGCGGTCATGGTTCACGGGCCCAGCCGCTCCACGGCATGTGGGATCCTCCCGGACCGGGGCACGAACCCGTGTCCCCTGCATCGGCAGGCGGACTCTCAACCACTGCGCCACCAGGGAAGGCCCTAAAATAGAGTATTTTTTTACGTACTTTTTCTTTGACTGAAATTTAGTTTTGCGCGGGTATCATATTGTAGTCCTTTGCACCTTTAAAGAGCTATATATGCCCTTTGGGTCCACAGAAAATAGACACTCAATATAAATATTGATTAAGCTGTCAATTGCTAAAAGGATTGATTGAGTAAGCAACTGTCAAAGGCCAACAATCTGCACATGAGCTACCTAGAATGCAAGGGTCATTTGACAAGCTGACCGCGCTAATAAATGGAAAGCTTCATGTTCATCAAAAGGCTGAGTCAGGGGGCAGAAATGTTAAAATGAGCAACCAGTCAAAAAAGGTCCTTTGTAGACACAGACACACTCTAATGAGAAAAGTGCTTCAGTTAGTTAAAATGCCAAGCCAGTGGTTGATATGCTTGGGAATAAAACCAAGCATTATTACTCGGGTAGGCAGATGGTGCTTTTTTTTTTTTCTTAATTCAAAGCTTCACTTTTGTAAATAACAATGGAGATTGAACAACTGGCACATACCAAGCTTTGCAGGCTGTGTTAAGGGTGTTCAGCAATGAATTTCCTTGACAATTCCTGCCTTTGGAGTATTTAAATGTATACTGACCTGCAGTATGATTTATTCAGTATTTCCCATCTGTGTGTTATCTTCTCAATCTGGACGCAGCCGCCCAGGAGTAGGGACCTTAACTGTGCACATGGTGGGCACACAGTAATACTTGTTGAATAAATAAAATATTTAGACGAACTTGGATAGCACACAATTCTGGTTCCAGATATGGATCTGGTATTAAGCAGAGAAGAATAAGAAAGGTTCAGGAAGTGGAATTTGAGGCATGTAACTTGAGTTGATTCCCAGACTGGAGAGAGACTTCACGTACATTGGATATGAATTTCTTTTTCTTTTTCTTAGTTATATTCCCAGAAGATGAACTAGCTTAGAATTCTGCCAGTGACTAGTTCTTTAAAAATATCATGTCATGTAAATAGATGAAAACTGCAGTGCCCTGAAACTTTCAGAACCACTTCACCAAACATTGACTCTGCCATGAGATTACAAATAAACAGATACAAATAATTTATCAGTAGGGGCAATGTGCTGTTATCTTCTGATTATATTTGTATAATATATGTATTTGTATAATATGTATATATATGGCTCAGATTACTATATGGTTCAAAATATAATGCTTAGAACTCATGTTTTTATCTATTAACTACCTATTCTGTAATTACTTAGACAATTATGCTTTGATTCTGCTTTAAAAAGCATTCTGCAAAAACATAGGGGCTTCTCATACATATAGTATTTAAAATAGAATGGAAATAGCAATCTGTAACTTAAAATTATACATAACGTTTAGCATCATTTAAAATTAGAACACCAGAAGCAGATTTCCATGGCATTTTCATTATGCAGAGAGGCAAACAACAAATAAGTAAGTCATACATGAATATGAAATTAACAGCACGATAATTGCTTTATTCCTAGAGTGTGTGTGATATTAAATCCTCAAATAAACACTTACTTAACCTCATTCTCACATATGGCTATTGCTTTTATCAAAATCAGCATACCTGGAACACTCAAACTAAGACAGCTTCTGCAAGTCCACAGAAATCACTGCCACCCCCTGGAAATTTCATAGCGGTTTCTTTGCAAGCTCTAGTATTGGAGGGATATTAGAGAATCCATGGAAGTGAGAGGAAATGTGAAAGTCAGTAAAAGATGCATTTCACATATTATTATTTTGCATGTGACATCATACTTCACTCCTCTGCTAGTTCTTTAAAAAGCCTCATCCGGATCATCAGCCCAGCCATTGCGGGGAAGTACTACCACCCCACTGAAACCAAGTCCAAGCTCTCCCTCTCTTGCACAGACCCCTGCTGACTTGTTTTACAACATTTATGCAGGAAACTGTTAAACCTTATATCTGCTGAATTTTTCCTTCTCTGCAGAAATTCTTTTTTTTGTATTTTTCTTTTGACTCTTAATAGCAGCCGAAGTCTGTCTTGTGCTCTGGGCCCAGCCTTGCCCTAAGTCTAACCCAAAGTAATGGTTTCTCCATCTTACTCAGAGCCTGAAACTTACTCATTTATAAAGAGGCGTCTGACATGACTGGAGTTTTCCAGTAAGCAAGGGTTAAAGGGTCAGTAATAATGTTACCTCTACCCTTTGAGTATGAAACTGTTAATTTTCAAAGTTATTTGATGTAACCTGACAAAACCATCTCATCATTTTCCACAAGGCACTCAAATGTAAGGTTCAGAAGGGATGTATAGCCCATGTACTATGAAACTATCTTTCCTAGCAAGAAACACCAACCACTTCATTGGAAACCAAAGACTGAAAAATACAATAAAAGGAAAAACATGAGACAATTATGAGATCCAAAGAAAAGAAAATCTTGCTATCCCAAATAAGTATGTTTAAAAATTATTAAGTTCTATTGTTCCAGTGATGAGATTAGTATGTCTTTGTTGATCTAAACTTAAATTTGACACAATGGGTAAATTTAAGCCTGAGGCTTTTATGCCATTATCAGAGCCTCTGTCAGTGAGTGCTTTAACCTAATTATATTTGATGCAGCAAATCAACAAAACCACTGCTGGTTATGACCTCTGCCAAGAGCACTAGCGAGCTAGACAAATGGAGCTTAAGATGCTATTAGTTGTTCTGTTGCAAAGTTCCAGATACAAGCCGACAGGAGGCTGTTGCTTGACTGGGGCATGCATCCACCAGATGGCATTCTGCACTGGCTTGTGGCAAAGCTCACAGGGATACTGGCACATTTTCTCTGTCAAAATGAAGGTTTTCCAATTACAAGGAGATAATGCGAGGAGATGCAAACTTAATCTCTTGAACAAAAGGTTGCAAGCTGTGTAATAGCCATTTCAGGGGAGTGATTTCACTATTGTTCAATTGATTTAAACATTGCAGATCACAAAATAGGCCATGTTTCCTAATAAAACCAAGGAATCGGCTGCAGTTGATTTTATTTCCTGGGACAACATTGTAATGGTTTCATCATCTGAGCGAGGCTTCTTTTGAATTAATGCTCTACCATTGAATTGAACCCTGCGATTATTTTTTTTTTTTTCCTAATGTGTGAACAGGTACAAACGAGCCATTTTTCCCTTTAGTGAGACACAAAATGCCTTAAATGAAGGCTTCAGGTGTGATTTTTTAACAGACTCCTGTTGTATACCAGACCATAGAATTTCATTAGGAAGACTAGACATGTTAAATGGTAAGAAAGCACCATTATCATCAAAACCGGTGAGACAACTTAGCAAAAATGTTTGCTTCTTCATTTTCTAATCCAGTGAGCACTGGCAAAAATTGTATGTAGAACTATCAATAGCTATGGAAATAAGGTGACATGCCTCAACACTTGTCCAAAAATACCTGACCCATCAAAGCAACTCAGTAGGTACTTTGTTGTAAGGTTACTTCTCAGGAAGGGGTGAATTTGCCACTTGACATGAACACTCTGTGACAAAACAGGAGAGTCATTGTATATCCACTTCTGCAAATCCAACAGGGATGAGAGCTTGTGTGTGCGACTTCCAGCAGAATGTTTCACAGGATAACCACAACCACACTCCTGTACCGAATACTTTATACAGAATTTCAGCAGAGAGTAAATGTCAATGATCACACAATTCTAAAATAAGCAAATATCCTTCAATATTTATGCTGGATTCCCATGTGTGTGGGGTGTGTGTGTGTGTGTGTGTGTGTGTGTGTGTGTGTGTGTGTGTGTGTGTGTGTGTGTGTGTGTGTGTGATTTAAGGAGAATCAACCAGTCCCCAAAGTTTTAAGCACAGATTCAGGATATTAAAAAGGACAGGGTAGACTTCCAAACATTAATTAAGCAAACACACACAGAAAGTACTTTCATATCAAATTCCAAAATCATTTAAAACACCTATTTTACTCATTTAGATGAAGATCAATGTTGCAAGGTTGTATAAAACACAGAATTGCAGTCAATAGGGTAAAACCACAGTAAGCAGATGCCTTTTTTCGTTTCCATAGGAAGGAGCTGGGAAAGTGTCGTGTTTTTTTTTTAACTGAAAATTCAGTCAGCTAAATAAAGCACGATTATAAAGTCTTAGTCTCCACTGTAACATTGTAAGATCTGTAAATCAGTCAGAAATAAATGCAAGTACTTCAAATCACTCAGAAAACTTAGATTCCTACTGAAGAGCTAAAATTTTCAAGCCATGAGCATTTTCAAAAAGTCTCAACATCAACATAAAGTGGTCTATAACAGCTGTTGTAAAGCTCGACATCAATTTTATGTTGGCTCAACTGCTAAACAGCAATCACAACGACATCCCTTAGGAGGCATTTAAGGGCCCAAGTGGATAGCAATTTAAAAACTGAGCAGGAAAAAAAAAAAAAAAACTGAGCAGGAAATCAAAACTAATTCTTAGTCTGTTTACGAAAATACCTCTCCCTATGTTCTTGTACCACCACCTAGTGGTTACGTAGCTCTCAATCTGCCCATTAATAGAAACCAAACAGAAGCTGTTGTGATCTTAACAAATGGAGAGGAGAAGAAAGGAAGGAGACAGAAGGAGGGAGGAAAAAAGGAAGGAAAACAGGAGGAAAAGAAAAACAGAAAAGAGAATATAAAAAGAAAAAAGAAAAGGAAAGAGGAGAAGAGAGTAAAACCAAGCAAAAGCAAGTACACATACCATTTCCAGGTCTTAAGATCTAATTCCTCATAAAAGCTATAGAATGCTATCAATTGAAATTAAAATATTATTTAAAACCATTTTGTTTTGTGCATTTATCAAGTACATGAAAATTCTGTAGTTGAGATGACAATGGCCTGTTTAAAAAAAAATGATTGAATTTCTAGAGATTTATCCTACACCACAGAACCTACAGATATATTCCCCTGTGTTTCTGAAGTGCTATAAGTACAAAATTACACAGGTATTTGTAAGCTTCACTGTTGATCAGTTTATGTAAATTATGGCACATCCATGAAGTAAAGCATGAAATAGAGCTTTATGTTGCTGTGGAACAATCTCTAAGATATTTGGTTAAGCTGGGGGAAAGCAAGATGTAGAACAATGTGTTTTACAAACTACCACTTGTACAAAAATATGTTTTCTTTTACATGTATACAGTCTCTCTGGAAGGACAGACAAGAAGCTGGAAAAATTACCTTCACAGAGGGACCTGGATGAGTTGGAAGCCAAGGTGGGAAGGACACTGTAGTTTTGTAGTTTAAACCATGTGGATGTATTCCCTATTTAAAACTAAATACATTTTAAACCTAAGAAATAGTACATGATTAAAAGAAACTAAGTATTAATGTGACTTTTTTTAAATCAATAAAACCACCTCTGAAACTTTCCGTTTGAAGAAAAATTTGTCACATTGAATGTGAATATAAATTTAATCTAAATTTAGTGTAACTGTGACAAAACTGAAGTTTCCATTTTTTTCTCTAAAAAGAAATACAGTGGTCCAAAGGAGAGAAATTATTTGTAAACGGCATAAAATTAAAGTAATGAAATATTAAAACCATTTTACACTCACAGTTTGACACTCTCTAGAGACCTGGGTTAAGGAATATTCTTTCCAAAGAGTTAGGATGTTTGGGGCCTTCTACTCTGGGCTGAACTGCTTGGACACTGAGAAAAGGATGTTGGAAGCAGCACTAGTTGCTCACCAGATATCTAAAAGTAGAAAAGTCAAGAACTATTCGGAGTAAAAAGAAGTAGGGAAGGCGTATATAGTCTTTAGTAGAGAAGGAATGCGATCTGGACCATTTGGACTCAAATCAACCTTGACAAAGAGCTGTGCTTTTAGACCTTAGCCATTGTCTTCCAAATGCGGCCACACCCACAGGCACAGAAAGAGGTTGATAAAACTGGCAGAAGAACAAGGTCTATTACAAATTTTTGTGTTGAAATGTTCATTTGTTAAATACAAACATTTAACATATGCCATTGTTTCTGTAATCCTGATTTAGTAGTGCTTTATTTAGTATTATTCTAGGGGGCCTCACAAAATGACAATATCTGACAAGCCCTAGAGAAGACCCTGAGTACTCAGGAAAGCTGGAAGATAGGTTTAGAAAGGAAAAAGAAAACTGAACAGGTTTTGGATCATGAGACCTGGGGAAACTGGGACTGGAGAGGGCTATAAGAGTGCTAAAGGAATAAGGCCGGCGTGGGTGAGGCACAGACAAGGCAGTGCTACCTTCTACCTAAGAAAACCACCCTAACAAAAAAGAAATGCATTGGAATCCTTGACTTTTGTTTCATGACCTGATAAAAACATTCTACCCTTGATATTGCCTCTTTTCTTTTTTGTTGATATTCATATCATTCACTATATTTCAAAAGTCAATATAAGCTATGCCACTGAGATGGTTAATTGTATGTGTCAACTTGACCAGGCCATGGGGTGCCCAGATATTTGGTTCAACATTATTCTGGGTGTGTCTGGGAGGGTGTTTCTGGATGAGATGAACATTTGAATCTGTAGACTTGAGACAGGCTGGGACATGGGACCCTTTGCTGCAGTGCTGCAGTGCTGCACCTGGATACACCTCTCCTCCAGCAACAAAATACAAAGCAACTCTAAGGGACTAAAAGTAACTGTAGGCATGTGCAGTTGGGGCAAATTCTGGACAACAAGGTACAAAAAGACCAAAAAACCCAACTGACACTTCTGAAGAGCTGGGAGCAAAAGCAGGTGTTGGGAGAAAAGCAGGGTACTGCACACGCCTCCTGCATAAACCACCACCAAAGGGGTGGGAAAAACACCTAAGCCTCCCCTCTGGCCCAACTCCTGGACACACCCCTACCCTCACCCTTGGGGAGCAAGCAAGGGAAACTGTTACTTGTTCTCACTCCCCGCTGCAGCAGGGGCCCCAATAAAACCTTGCCTGAATGCCCTGTCTGGCCTATCAATTTCTATTGATTAAGGAAGGCCAAGAACCTTGGTCAGTATCAGACTGAGTAGAAGATTGCCCTCCCCAATGTGGGTGATGCTTATCCAATCATTAAAGGCCTAATAGAATAAAAGGCTGAATAAGAAGGAATTCTCTCTCGCTGACTGTCTTCAGCTGGGATATCAGTCTTCTCTTGCCTTCTGGCTCAAACTCAGACTAGAAGTTACACCATCAGCTTTTCTGGTTCTCAGACCTTGAGATCAGACTGGAATTACACTTGGCTCTGGGCTTCTCAGTCTCTGTAGTCACGTGAGCTAATTCCTTGTAACAAAGAAATACCTACCTACAAACATATATACATACATACACACATATGCCCTATTAGTTCTCTTTCTAAGCAATCAGAACCCTAATATAGCCACTTTACCAGGTGCTAAGTTCTGTAAAAAGTTCTTAAATAAGTAAACATGTAGAATACTTAGTCTTTAAACTACGAATAGATCATTGTTGGGAACTTGGTGTGAAATAAATACTACTACATCCTGTTGAGGGTAAAAATAGTCCTTAATTAACATATTCTGTGAACCTAACATTAGAAACATTAAAATATATTGTTTAATATTTTAGAATATTCAATAATCGGAAGTGACTAGGTTCTCTTTGGGCAAAGGTATGGGGAAGAAGATATGTCCAAGAAGCAAAGCAGCAAAGAGATACTCCCATGACAAGGCTGGTCCAACCTCATAGCTTTTGTATAAAATTAGATCAGTGCTCACTAGCATAAGCACTGACCCTTGAAAACAATATAACAAATTTATTTCTGCATTAAATTTATATCATTCCTTCTTATTGCAAAGTAATATTCCATCATATGGATACATCACAGCTTGTTTAAATGTTCACTTGTTGCAGGACATCTAGGTTGCTTCTAATTTGGGGCTATTACCAATAAAGTTACTATGATTATCTTTGTATAGGTTTTTAAAATTCTTTATTTCTCTGAGATAATGTCTAGGAGTTCAATTACTGGGTCATATAGAAGTTGCATGTTTAGTTGTCTTTTTTTTAAACAAAATACCAAACTGTTTTCCAGAATGGTTGTACCATTTTACATTCTCACCAGCAATGTATGAATAATTCAGTTTCTCTGAATCCTTGCCATCATTTGATATTATTACTGATTTTATTTTAGCTATTCTATTAGGCATGTAGTGATACCTTCATCGTGGTCTTAATTTGCGTTTCCCAAATAGCTAGACTGTTGAATATATTTTCATGTGCCTATTTGCCATCACTATATCCTCTTCAGTAAAATGCTTCTTCACATCTTATGTCTATTTATATATTGGATTTTTTAAAATGTTTTCAAAGTTTTTTACATATTCTACGTATCAGTCCTTTGTCAGATATGTTTGCAAAAACTTTTTACCAGCTTTTTTTTCTGTTGCTTTTTTTTATTCTCTTAACAGGGTCTTTCCTAGAGCTAAAGTTTTATTTTTGAATTTTGATAAACTCTGTCTTTAGGGATTGTGATTTTGCTGTTGAGTTTAAGAACACTTTGCCTAGCCCTAGACCCTGGAGATTTTCTCATGCTTTTTTCCTAAAAGTTTTAGTGTTTTATGGTTTACATTTAAGTCCATGTGTTCAAGTAATTTTTGTATAAGGTATATAAAGTATTTTGTATAAAAACTTAATCCAAAGTTCATTTTCTTTTTTTTTCCCCATTGATGTTCAATTACTCCAGCACCATGTTTTTTAACAACATTATCTCTCCTCCATTAAATCACTTTTGCACCTTTGTCCACAATTAGTCAGGCATATTTATGTGAATCTATTTCTAGGTTCTCTATCCCTCTGCCACTACCATACAGTCTTGATTGATGTGGCTATTTAATAAGTCTTGAAATTAGGTAGATAAATTCTTCCCACCTAGTTTTTTTCAAAATGGTTTTAGCTATTTTAGTTCTTTTGCTTCCCATATATGTTTTAGAATAATCTTTTCTATATCTACAAATAATCTTGCTGGTATTTTGACAGGAATTGAGTTAAATATGTATAACAATTTGAAGAGAATTTACTACTATGTTGAGTTTGTCAATCCTTAACATTGTATGCCTCTACATTTATATAGATGTTTGATTTCTTTCATCAGTGTTGTATAGTTTTCAGCAACAAGTCCTGCACATGATATGTTAGGTTTAAATCTAAGTGTTTCTCTTCTTTTGAATGATTTTAAATGGTATTTTATTTTCAATTTCAGTGCTCATTGTATACAGAAATGCTATTAATTTTATCTTATATCTTATGTTTATCTTATGTCTTTTGACCTTACTGAACTCACTTATTAGTTCTAGAGGTTTTTTGTAGATTCCTTGGGATTTTCTGCAAAAACAGCCATGTCATCTGCAAATATGTACTGTTTCATTACTTCCTTTCTAATCTGTATTACTTTTATTTCCTTTTCTTGCCTTAATGCATGGGCTAGAACTTCCAGCATTATGTTGAATAAGGGAGGTGAGTGTGAATATCCTTGTTTTTTTCTGTCTTAGAGGGAAAGCATTCAGTCTTTCACCATTAAGTATAATATTAAGTGTAGTCATTTTATAGATTATCCTTATCAAGCCAAGGAAGTTCCCCTCTATTTCTATTTTTCTGAGAGTTTTTTTCATGACTGTTTACTAAATTTTGACCAGTGTTTTTTCTGTATCAACTGATATGATCATGTGATTTTTTTCTTCTTTAGTCTATCAATATAGTGGACTACATGGATTAATTTTTAGATATTGAAACAGCCTTACATACCTAGAATGAAACCCACTTGGTAATGATGAATTCCTTTTAGATATTGATGAATTCATGGAGCACTGATTGAAAATTAAGTGTATCTAATTGTCAATTGGACACCTGAACTCCCACCCCCACCCTGTATGACCTTCCACCACTCTCACGTAATAGGCACTTCCAGGACAACAGACAGCTAAAGAAAGGGTGAGGCATCTATGGAAAAAGGGGGTATTAAAAGAAAGCCTGAATGCCAACAGTAATATTCCGGTCTCCCCACCCCACCTCCCAAATCAGACCATGCTCCAGTCCACACGCAGATTCTGACAAACAAGATATACTCCCAGGCTGAAAACTGGAAGATTCCTTTGGTTACTAAACTAAACCAAAGAGGAAAATCCTACCTATACCACCATTTATGTGTTTTTACCATGGAAAATCCTTTTTATCCTATAGTGAAACACACACACTCAGCGAACACAGCCATGCACATAGAACTTCCTCCCACACGGAGCAACGAAGACCCAATGCAGCCAAAAATAAAGAAAAAGAAAAAAAAAAAAAACATCTGTCATATAGAACTTCCAATCAGCTTTTTAGTGACTGACTCTTAAATATAAACAATCAAGAATCACCTGGCATTTAAGGAAATCTGCTGATGTGAAAGAGAGAAACCAAATGAAATAAGGAGAAAAATAAAAATTTGGAAGAATCAAGAACAATGCAGTAAGCTGAAGAAAAGTTAAAAGAGAGACAGAAGATATTGCACTCATGAAGAAAGAGAGCAAGAGACCAGAAAAAGGAATATTCAGAGAACAAGAACGAGCTCTTAAAAACCAAAAACATAATAGAATAAAAGATTCAAAAACAGGTTGGAAGGTAATGTTGAGGATATAGCTTAGAAAATTAAACAAAACAAAATCAGAGAAAGTATGAAAGGAGGAGAGGAAAAATAAGAAAATAATAGACTCAGATGAGGAGTTCTAATATCCATTAATAACAGTTCCAGAAAACTATTTCAGATAAAATAAACAGGGAAGATATTATTAAATAATAACTAGTATGTGATTAGGACTGGAATAGAAGACAGAAGTTTCCAAGTGCTGACTTTGAGGAAAACATTTAAACTGATATGTTAGCTATGTGTGAAACCATGTTAAGACAAGTTTTAGAGATGTAGTAATATGGAAATGAGTTAACCATAAGAACATAGAAAACTAAGTAAACAAAATAAAATTAGGCAATGAGGGGGGACAGTAAGCTGTATAAGAAAGGAAATTTAATTATAAAATAATATATTGCTTTGCTGTGGAAGACATTTATGCTATCATAATAATGCAACACTAAACATATATTTAACCCAAATGTGATATGGTTTGGGGGGAATGGAATGAGGGAAGTTGGGAGAAAGTATGGTAGGGGGTAGTGTAAAACTCCATCTTCCATGGTAGAGTGTTGTATCAATAGATAATGTCTCAAATTTGAAAGCCAAGACTGTATAAATGTGTTTTTGGAAACAGAGCTGTATAAATGTGTATAAACTCTCTGTTTTTGGTAACAGAGAGTTTAAAACCAGAAGAAAAAAAAAGTTACAAGAGTTAAAATTGAAAGCCTGTGGGAAATGGGAATCAGAAGTTGGGGAGGGCTGGAAGAGAGGCCTGGGAATCTCCTCATAAGCTTTGTACTATTGTTTTACTTTAACTATAGGTATATTTTATTTTGATTAAAAACTAATTTGAAAATACAGTTGATCCTTGAACAACACAGGTTGGAACTGCTCAGGTCCACTTTTATGCCGATTTTTTTCAAAAAATGCTCCAATACCTCATGATCCATTCTTGGTTGAATCCATGAATGCGGAACCATGGATATGGAGGGCTAACTACTGGACTTGAGCATCTGTGGATTTTGGTATCCATGACAGTCTTGGAACCAATCCCTCAGGGATACCAAGGGACAACTGTATAAGTAACAGTGATCACAATGCACTCTGAAAAAAATTTAAGCGATATAGAGTGGTCCGACCAAAAAAGTAAATTTCTCTCCCTTTCCCACTGCCCAAGGTGATGGATCCTCTCTAGTTGTAAAGTGTGTATACTTCAGGGCATTTTTTTCTGCACACGCAAATGTGCACCTAGGTAAAAGAAATGGCTTGGGGGTAAGTAGTTTTTATGCTTAATTTTGTGTCAACTTGGTTAGGCCATGGTACCCAGATATTTGGTTAAACAGTATTATAGATGTTTCAGTGGAGAAATTTTTTGGATTGGATTAATATTAAATCATTGGACTTTGAGTAAAGCAGATAATGCTCCATAAGGTGGGTGGGCCACATCTAATCAGTTGAAGACATTAAGAGAAAACAGACTGAAAGCCCCAAGGGAAGAAGAAATTTTGCCTCTGAGCCCGTCTTTGAACACAAATTGCAATTCTTTCCAGGGTCTCCGGCCTGCCAGCCTACTTTGCAAATTTTGCCTTTGCTTCCATAGTCATTTGGACCTGTTCCTTAAAAGAAGTCTCTCTTTTGATCAATCTTTCTAATTGTGTGTGTATATGCACACGTCCTATTGGTTCTGTTTCTCTGGAGAACCTGACTAGTATAGGAGTGTTTTTAAGGATATATTGAGAATAGACTTGAAAGCTGAGAAGAATGAGTCTGAACTAAATAATACAGGATATGAGATAAAGAAATCCTCAGACAGAAAACGGAAAAGCAGAGATAAACTGATTAGGTGTTTTGTGTGATTGCAGTACAGAGAAATGCATAAAGAGGATCATAAATATGAAGCATATTTGTAATTTTAATAGTAATTTAAGAGATGACATGCTGGTGGTTATGTTCACATTAACACAGCTGCAATTCTTCTTTCAGTCAAGACAAAAACGGAAGAAAACTTTGGAACAGAAGCTGAAATAGTAGAAAGTAGTAAGGAGTCAAACTAACTTACTCTCAAATCCCTGAAGACAGAGCTGGTTTCAAATCCTATTCTGTCTTGAATTTTCTGTATTGTCTTGGACAGGTTATTTCATTTCTCAAATATTGTGCTCCCACATGTATAAAAATGGGGATAATTATACTTCTCTCACAAAGTTATGGAAATAATTAAATAGGAGAAGATAGGTGAATGTAAAACCCACATTATGTTGGGCAAGAGGTCATTAACGAGTAATGAATATTAGTTGCTTCCAGGGAGCATTGTAAAGCACATCAGGTCTTAAGTGACTTTTCCTGGCAGGGGGAGTTTTATTCCTCTCTCATCACCCCAGGGCAGAGAGGGGAGAAAAGCAGGGAGGGGAGGAGAGGGGAGGTGAGGGGGAGGATCCTGATCACCAGGAAATAAACCAACTGCCATTTACAAAGAGAATGTAGGTGGAGTGTCCAAGTTAGTGAGACAGAGAGCTTGAGCTACAGGGGCAAGCTAAGAGGACCTGGAGAGAATCCTTTTTGTTCTAGTCCTTGTTTGTCATTGTATGTTCAGTGAAGTTAATTTTTTCTTAGGACTTTCACAGCTGGCACCAGAATTTCTCTTAAGGAAAGAACTGCCTTTGTTCAGGAAGGTGTCATGTTTGTGTGCTCTTTCCTTTCCCCCTTAGTGCAGAGCATAGTGGAAAGCAAGATATCAGAGGACCGGAGCCGCTCAGCATGGGATGAAGAAAGGGATTTCTCATTTGTCTTTTTCCCTGTAAATAAAAGGAGCAAAGATGGGGTAAAGGTCAGAGAGAAGAAGGGAGAGCCAGCAAGATGGAAAGAAACTAGGAAGAGGTGAGAGCAATCAATGAAACCTTTGGTGGTAGAGGGGCCGAGGAAGGACTATCTGATGTGACTGGGCTTTTTAAGGTATTTGCTTTGCAGTGATGCAAATTTGTATCTCCACTGTCTCCCCATTGGGCTTTTGTGTGAGGTGATTTCTAAGAGGGGCTTTCATCTGTATGTTGGTACTTTTGTTCTCAGGAGCATATATTTTGAAGACCCCAGGGCAGAGATTTTGCATGTGCCCCATCATCCTCAAGGAAACTGTTTTCCGTGAATTCACTTTTTCAACCTTATTTTTCACTCCTTTTCAAAGCAAGTATTCTCCTACACCTATTTCTCAGCAAACCATTTACCAAATGTACTTTTTTCATTATCATCAGAGGTATTTCCACACTCTTCTCCTACCTTCTGCTCCCTATTTAATTCCTATCAAAGTTCAGCTCAATAGCTCTTCTTCCAGGAAGTCTTCCTGATTAGTCCATCCCAGATCCAGTCTCCTCTCCACCACTGCCCCCAACATTAATGGCTTTAGGATATATGTTTGTGTCATTAATTTGATGATTAATCCCTATCTTTTCATATTTATATACCTTAGTCTCTAGACCAGTTCAGGGAAGGGGCCAGTAAACTCAGTAAAAGTAACCAGGAACATCAGAGTGTGTCATTGTTTAATGTTGTAGAGACAGATGACAAGGAAGTTGTCTGAGTCTCTCAAATTTTCAGCTATATGTTTTAAGCAGAATCATTCATAATAACAAAATCTGGTTAATTATCATTTCTTTGAGATTTTATACTAATTCTGTGTTACAGTGCTTTGGCTGATACTCCCAAATTAATCTTCATCATAATCACAAGCTACAAAACATGTCATTTGTGGAGGGTAGGACTCGGGCTCCACCAGTGAGCAGAACGGATCTAGTGTGCTTATTTATCAAATGCTTGTAGAGGTACCTCTCAAAAAGCACCTCCCTTTTAGTCCTAAGTGTAGTTTTCTGGGCACAACATATTTTTGGCTGAGGGTCTTCAATCAATATCTCTCACATTTAACAACATGGATGCGTGCATCCATCAAATTATTTTATTGACCGCTCTATCAATATAAAAATAATGGCATTTTGGAGCCAAAAAGCTGTGCACAGAAACACTTTGCTTTGCTTTTTCTTGGTCACTTTTGGTTTCATATGATACTATTAAAAAAAAAATCAGTGATGATGACATGCTGTGCTCCCTATGGGACACAATTTTGCTTCCAGTTTCACTGAGCATTGTTTTGGGGTACCCCTGCACAGCAGTTTACTAGTGCATTACTTGGGAGAAAAATATTCTTGGCCAACTCCAACAAACATTGCAGACTACAGCTACAGAAATTAAAAAAGGATGCCATGAAAATCAAACACCAGTGTTTTGTAGCATATGAAATACCTCTCTTAACAAAGCACATATATTTTTAACCAGCAAGAGGAGAGGCAGCTTTTTAGAAAGCTATTGCTATCATCTGTGTATCTTGACTGTAGCAATATCACAGGTAAGTAAAAACGATGACTTCCTTTGTGCCCTTATGAAACCGAGCAGGACCCCGTGGGGCTCCTAGGCATGGAAGCCTTTCAAATATTTGGTGATCAGGGAAGGGAGAGGATGCAGAGACAAGGGAGGAGCAATCAAGAAACAATGGTGCAACCTTGGGGCAGGGTTCTGGTTCTGCCCCGAGGGAGACACATAACAATATCTTTGAGCTCTTCTACAGAACTAAAACCCCCAACAAATGGAAGATGTTAGCATTCTTCATTCCAGAGATCACAGTTTGATAACCTCCAGAAGCTCATCAGGAGACCACCTGAGGTCAGATTAAAGGACTGCAGGCCCTGCACACACCTTGATCCTTATCAACAACCCCGCCCTTGAACCATTGCTGTAAAACTCCTCACCAAATCCTCCTGGGTTGGGACACACAGTTTTTCAGGGCATAAGCCTGCTGTGTCCCCCTATGCCTGGCAAATCAATAAAGCAATTCTTTTCTACTTCACCCAAAACCCTGTCTCTCACAGATGTAGAGAACAAACATATGGACACCAAGGGGGAAAAGTGGTGGCGGGTGGTGGTGGTGGTGTGATGAACTGGGATATTGGGATTGACATATATACACTAATATGTAATATGTATAAAATAGATAACTAATAAGAACCTGCTGTATAAAATAAATAAATAAATAAAAATTTTAAAAAGCCAACTCTGTCTGATATTCGATTCAGCACTGGTACACAGATGCTGAGTTTTCAGCATCACTTATAGAAGGCAAATGACCAATAGATGGTTGTAGAAAAAACATTTCTAAGGACTCTGTTCTTGCCTGTTCCCCTGGGAGGAATCCCTCTGCTGTCAACAACACAATTGTAACAGTGCTCTGTTTACACACATCATGACCAGCTGTTTCAAAGAGCATACGTGAAAATCATATTGGACCTTTATTAAAATGCAGATTCTTGGATCACTTTGCAATAATTTCTGTGAATACATTTGGAGTGGGGCCCAAGCACTCGTGTATTAGCTTCAGCCCAAATGAGGAGTTGTGGAACCACACTTTAAGAAACACTGCTTTGGATCTTGGACAACATGGGGCCTATGTTCTCAATAGTGAGAAATGGAAATAATGTTGATGGGTCTCCCGCCAATATTGCTCAGGACCTGAGCCAATCTGGGCTCTGAGATCATTAATCGTGTCTGCAACAGCATGCTGCACTAGGGAAGGATGGGCTCTAGTGTGAAGATTTCCAGTAAGGGAGGTTCGCTATAACAAGGTCATAGAACTGGCAGCTGATTTGGTACAGAACGTTTGATGCTCAGTTTCAAGGCTCCCGTGCAAACTTATAATTATCAAAACAGCAAAACACTTCAGTGCTGCATTTTGGTGGTTCAGTTGTGTGGATAACTTTCTCTTTAATTAAATAAATAGCATTTGATGTAAACTGAGAAAGTCTGACTGGGCAGGTTGTTGCAGACATTGAGTCCTCACAATAATGATTAATTTGGGGGGCATTTCAATACATAGGATCATTTTTAGAATTGGGGCACAGTGCTAGCAGCATAAGAAGCATCCTAAGATAGTGTGCCTTATGGTCTATTCTCTTTGGTGTAACGAAAGGTCATTGGCTTTGTAGTTGCAGGGTCTTGAGTTTGAATCTTGGTTCTGCCACTTTAGCTTTGCAACCTTGGCCAACTACTTAGTCTCAATAAAATCTCCTATATTGAGGGGTTTTTTTTTTAAAGGAATCAAAGAAATCCCATATGGAGATGACAAGGCATAGCTGTAGTGAGTTCTCACCCTCTCTTACTCTTACTCCCCTCTTTAGTAATACATTTCCTTTCTTGATCGACAGCATGACTATGTAGCAAGTCATCCAAACTAGAAGGTTCAGGGTCATTTTAAAAAATTCACCCACTTCTTCAAGTTTCTTATCCAATTAGTCAGCAAGTCGATCAACTCTGCCCCTAGAAACCTCACCCACACCATTCGCTCTATCAGGCCTTTATACTTGATGCCTCCTTTATCTAGATTGTTCTTCCCCTTCTATTCCTCTATAGGAGAGAGGGTGATGTCTCTTGCTTTTAGAATATCACAAAGCCTTTGACCATTCAGTGCTGCACAGGCTTCCTGCGGGTAACAAGGCAGCCGAATGCCACACAGTTCTGTCAAAACCACAACACTGCACAACCGCATTGTGCCCTATGGCTCAGCTCCTTCTTCAGCTGGATCCAGGCTCTAGGAGTTAAAGAACTTTTAACACAAGCCCTGGATGGAGTCCTGAAGAGGGACATGATCCTTAAAGCATATAGTCAACACCTATCCCTGCCCTCTCTTGAGGCTCCTAAGGCCTGTGCAAAACAATGTCCACTGCCAGCTTACCCCCTGGGGCTTACCCTTGAGTAAAGAGAAAGGGAATCACCCATTTCACAGGTATCTTAGGTCAGATAAAGTGAAGGCACTGTAAAATAAGTGATTCTCAGAAATCAATATATCTGCGATAAATGATGGGCCTAGATATTAAAGAGTACAATTATACAAAATAGAAAGTGATGACTGAAAGGAACAAGAATTTCATTGCCTTATTCTTGTTGCTGCCAATTCCTAGAACCAAGTGCTAAAGGTTTGAATGCCAATTATTGAGAGCACAGTTATGTACCTGGTGGTGGCACACTTAGAACGGGCAGGAAAAGAAAAGCAGCACGCACGGGCCCCAGGGACTGGTCCATTGTACCTAGTCAGGAAATCTGTCCTCAACTGGGTTAAACACATTTAGGACCTGACAATGGTTAAGAGATTTATTCAGACATTTGCCAAATACAAGACAGCCTCATGAGGTTACTACAAGAAAGTGTTCTGGGATTTGGGCGGAGGCATGGATCCTTTTGCAACATCATGACAAGGAAGACTTCCACGACACAAGTTACCTACTGCTTTATTGTTCCATCTTCTTTAAGTTCATCTATGGTCAGAAATGCTGACGCTAAGTAAAGAAATAAGCCCCCTATGAGAGAATGGAGTAGGTGCAGTTAATCATGCAATTAGAGCTAGAAAAAGAACTCATCAGATTGTCTAGGAAATAGGGTTCCTTTTCTGAAAATAAAGATTATGAGGAGCTGTTTGATATTTTGTACATTCAAAAAACACAGTAAATGACACTGATGGAGCACCTAATTGTGCCAGGCTCATGCAGAGTCACACTACACTCCTGACGAAACCAAGCAGGACCCTGTGGGATTCCTGGGTATGAAAGTCTTTCTGTACCCTGTTCCTTGTTTGTAGGCAACAGACTCTAGCCTTCATGACCTTCCCTGAGTCCCAAAGGGCTGATTCAAACAGCTGCTAATCAGGGAAGGAAGGGGATGCAGAGACAAGGGAGGAGCAGTCAAGAAACAATAGTGCAGCCTTGGGGCAGGGTCCTGGTTCCAGCTCAAGGGAGACACATAACAATATCTTTGAGCTCTTTACGAACCCGAAACCCCCAACAAATGGAGTTAGCATTCTTCATTCCAGAGAAGACCACCTGAGAGCCGATTAAAGAAACCAGAGAAGCTCATCGAGAGATTACCTGAGACCAGATGAAAGGAGTGCAGGCCCTGTATATACCCTAATCCTATCAGCAACCCCACCATTGAACCATTGCTATGAAACTCCTTACCAAATTCCCCTGGGTTGGGACACACGGTTTTCGAGGGAAGGAGCTCGCTGTGTCCCCCTTTGCCTGGCAAAGCAATAAAGCTATTCTTTTCTACTTCACCCAAAACTCTGTCTCTGAGATTCGATTCGGCACTGGTGCACAGAGGCCGAGTTTTCAGCAGCACTGACAACCGTATCTCATTATAACAACCCTAAAAAATACATACTATTGCAATGTACATCTTATAGATGAAAAATTTAAACCACAGAGAGGTTAAGTAATTTACCCAAGGTTAAACAGCTAACATGGGGTAAAGAGACCATGTGGTTAACTGCCACACTATATGCACCATCTTACTGTGTGATACTGAGAGATTTAACTAATCAAATTTCATCTGCTTCTCATAAACTGGAAAAACAAACCTTTGTTAAAAGCTTTAAGGTAATGATCAAATCATACTTCCTCTCTACTGAGCATAAAACTGTAACCGAGCAGGACACTATGGGGCCTTCCAGGGACAGACCTCTCCCCAATATCCTCTGCTTTAGCTTCTCTCTGAAGTACCTAGATAATAGTATCTGATACACATTTCCTGAGTTGTTTTACAGATACTAAAACCCACACCATGTAGCCCTCCAGACTACTGGAGCCTAAGGATTGAGAATGTTAATCCCTGTGACACGGCCCTGTTACCTCACTATCAACTGATCAGAGAATTGCCCAGAAGCTGATCACATACCCTAGGATGTCCCTCTGTCATCCTGTCTTTAAAAATGCTTTGCTGAAACCCTTCAGGGAGTTCGGGGTTTTTGAGCACTAGCTGTCCTGGACTCCTTTCTTGGTGCCCTGCAGTAAATGCTACACTTTGCTTCACCACAACCCGGTGTCAGTATATTGGTTTTACTGCACGCAGGCAAATGGACCAAAGTTTGGTTCCATAACAAAACTAAAGATTTAAGTAATCCAGATAACAAGATTATACTGTGAAAAAATATACCATAAGAATAGAGGAAAGGGAGGTACTATCTTGATGAAAACCAGGGTGGGGAAAAGCCAAAGTTTTCTTATGAAAAACAGAAATTGAAATGGTACAGATGGCCCAAGGTTTTTTTATTTTAAACTCATAAAACTTATAAAACGTTTTATATCTACAACCCCCTCCCCCAAATAGCAATAATGCTAAATGTAGAAATAAACTTCATGCAAAACATTTGTTTCTATATACTTCCTTCATGTCACATTTTAAGATAGGAATGTACATTTTCCTAGTCAAACCCCCCCTTGCCCTCTCACAGGAAATTGTGCCAGGGAGTGGGAGAAGTGCTTGGCGGGGCAAAGAGGATCTGGAACATAGGTAGGTAGGACCCAGCCTGGTTGATGAGCACACATCTCCCTGCCAGAGTTAGGAGAGAATGCTCAGGCTGGGTTGGGTTGAGAATGGTAAGAGACAACTCAAAACAATTTCAGAAGCATTAGAAAGAGTGTGCCTGGCTAGCTAGCTCCTTTGATGATGGGCTCTAGTGGAGGGGTTGTGGGCAGGGGGTGGGATGGTGGTTCACTTTTACCAGGAGAAGGAACACAATGGAGGCTTCAAGCCCCTAACACAGAAGTAGAAAACTAACCTCTCAACTACGCTTTGCTCACAAGAATTTACTAAGGGCACAAAAATGTGTCCATCATCAGGTTAGACTTTGATTATAGAAAAATGACAACTGTGTTTCCAAGGAGCCTACTTGTAGTCTAGGATGAGACAAATTAGATTTTCCCCAGTCTCTCGTTACAAAGGGGCTGCTGTGTTCATCAAGAGCAGAAGCAGAAAAGTATGGTTTATGGTTTCAGGATACGGAGAAGCCTCTCAAGCCTTGATGGCTCCCATCTCCATGGAAAATGCAGCCTCTGTGTGAAGTGACGGCTCCAAGCACAGGGGTGGCGGCTGTGGAGCAGAGAGGCAGCAGCAGCCACGGCCCCTGGGCTCCCAGGCCTGCGCACTAGGAAGTCAGTGAGAGAAAGTCAAAGCAGCCACGTGTTTTTTTTTTTTTTTTTTTTTTTGCGGTACGCGGGCCTCTCCCGTTGCGGAGCACAGGCTCCGGACGCGCAGGCTCAGCGGCCATGGCTCACGGGCCCAGCCGCTCCGCGGCATGTGGGATCTTCCCGGACCGGGACACGAACCCGTGTCCCCTGCATCGGCAGGCGGACTCTCAACCACTGCGCCACCAGGGAAGCCCCAGCCACGTTTTAACAGAAGGAAGACGGCAGTTGAGAGACTTCCAAGCAATCATCTCTCCTTTATTTGAACTAGAGAGAAATGTGAGGGACCAAAATACAAAATAACTATTAACACACATTCTGATCGGCCCCCGAGGCTGATGACCTAGGGAAATAGTACCTGTTACTTGTGAGTATATAAAAATCTTTTGTAGCAGATAACTGCTAATAAAAAGTAGTTTGAGCTGCTACCACTACGCTGGGCCTGGGTCTTGCAATGAAGCGTAAGGCATGGTCCTCGTGCACATGCGCTCAGAAGCCCAGGTGAGGACGATGTATAGTCCAATAGACACACAAATAAGAAAATACCTTAGTTACAGACTAAAGCGATTTCTGCTAAGAAAAAAGCCTGCTTATGGAGAGCATATAACAAAGGAAAATGGCCTGTGTTGGTGGGATATTGAAGTTTTCCCATTTGAAAATCTTTTATAGTGATAGAACAGTTGGTAATGTACCTGAACTACTAACACTGAAAGCTACCTAAGAAATCCATCCACTATAGTAGATGACATAGAGGTTTCTGTAAATGTGGAAGGAAAAGAAATGTGCTCTTGATAGATATTATTGAGATTAGCACTGCTAAGGAGACCAGACTCTAACAAGCAACATTTGACAAATCTTATTATTGTCGTTTCATTGAGTCCATGTTCTTATGTTGTTATGAAACTAAGGTTTCTTAGCTATTTCCAATTGTAATACCCAGCTGTGGCATGGGGTACTTTATTATTTATCAGTTCTCACAAATCTCCAACGAGGTAAGCTAATGTTCTTAAATGCATGCCCACTGAGAGAAATTTTACAAATCACAGCACTCTATAGCTCAGAGGATAGCTACATATTAATAAAAGTAAAACTTATTTAAAAATGAAAGAAAACTCTACATTTAACGTATTTTTAAAAATATATTTAAAAATAATATTTAGCATAGTTAATCTTTGAGATAAATTTTGATAACCCTTAATTATTAAATACTGCTATATGAAGGTCGAGGAACTGTAACCATATTTTCTCATAATAAAGATAACACACTCAAAGATACTGAAGAAAGGAACTGATTAAAATGGAAAGGGAACTGCTAGTTGCAAACAATAATCTGTTCTGTATTTTAAGCTGTTTCAGTAATAATTAAGACTGAAATTTCTTTCAAGTTAACTTAAAATACTTTTATACTTAGCCCCATTTTTATCCTTCAGCTTAACCAGAATATAATAAGCATCATTATAGGAGACAAGAACTTGAAGAAATTTTTTCCAGTACTCTGCGGATGTTTTTTCATTTTCAATGTGTTGAATTCTTAAATTCCCAAAACAAAAAACAAACCAAGAAAAACCCCTAAGAATTTCCAAGTTCTTAAAATATTTCTATCAAAGTTTTAAGGAGATTTTGCCAGGAAAAGTCTGCTATATTTAAAACAGTATCATTCCTAACTCCTGCTGAGCATCCATAACCAGGTTGTGGATTTCAACCAATTCAACCCACCAAGGCCAGGAAACTGATCAAAATGATTTTGAAGTCCCATGCCTACTGAATTTTATTCTTTATCTTCCTGATAAATTAGTATGCAAGACATAATACAAAATATTGATCCTCCTGTGTGTGACTAAGTTTGCAAAGACAAGAAACACAACATCACGAGAGCCTGAATGGGAGATCTCCTAGATGATACGTTTCGGCAAATATGAGGACGCTGGGCTCACCTTTGCAGCATGTCAGGAAGCGCGCACGACTTAGAACTTCAGCGTACGTTGGGATATCGGGTGCTCTGCCAAGGTTGCAGACACGGCTTGGAGATATGCAGTCTAAAGCACTGCTACTCAGAGTCAGTCCCAGGCATCAGCAATTGGAAAGGCAAACTCGCGGCCCTCACCAGCTGAAATCAGAATCTCTGACGTAGGGCCCAGGACTTTTGCTTTAACAAGCTCTCTGGGTGATTCTCAGTCTCACTGAAGTGCAGTAACAAGAACTTCTGGACCCCTGCGTGCTGGGTGTAGGACTTGCTAGAGACAATCAGTTGAGGAGATGAAGCTCCTCCACACGAGCAGCAGGGGCGTCACTTAGGAGCTTGCAATGCAGACTCTCCTGCCCCGAACTACAATCAGAGCCTGCATTTTAGTTAATTGATTTCCTCTGTGTGCCTGGAGGGTACTCCCTTGGGCAATCAGCTCCTGCTCCCTTCTGCCTGCCTTCTCAAGTAGTAGCTAGAATGCTCTAGGCTTCTTTTCCCTCTTTCCCTTATCAAAATCCCCATTTACCCAACAAATTGCTTCAGCCAGGTGTCAGGGGTGAGGAGTGATTTTTCTGAGCTAATGAGCGTTAGTGTAGAGTTCCTGATAAAACTAATAAAACTCAATGTGCTACTGATTCCTGTAATATCAGCATTAAAAAGGAAAGATTTCTGGAGATGCCTATATTTTAAGCCCAAGAATGAATCTAATGTTGGGATTCTAAGCACAGTGAGAAACTGGTAGAGAAAATAAAGGTTCTGTGGGAGCTGGAGTATTTGATATGCTACAAATCAGGCATGAGGGAGGCTGAGCTGGTCCTGGTCTTCCCCTTGGATTCCTTACCTTTCTATTTAACAGGAACTGATTGAACAAAGAATTCACCTCCAAATGGGAGCCTACCAACTCCGTTCAGCTATCCCCTAGGTCTGTTACAACTATTGAATAACTCTAGCCAACTGTGAGTCCAGTATTCAAGGCGTTTTAGCGGCTCCAGGAGCCCAAGAATTAACTCAAACTGAGGGCACGCCTGGGGTGGGAGTGACTTTGAAGGCCCCATCAGTACCAGTACTTTGCAGCACCCTGAAAAGTCCTGGAATCACACACACTTGCGTTCTCCACCCACCCACCCCAGCGCCAAATCTGGAAATCTGTGATTACAGGATGGGGATGGTGGCAGGGAAACACGGGTTTTAAAACGTTTTCTAGGCAATTCTGATACACATGCCTGACTTCTCCAACGGATAATCACCAATCAGTTGTGTAAGTTTTATTATTGCCCATGAAGCTTTTATACACAATTCAAGGGTGGCTACACTGTTATTACTGAAATGAGACATATCATAAAAGTCCAAGTTTTCTTTCACATATGTGAAATGTTATTTTATACCTCAATTTGATCCATGCATGATTTGAGAAATACAAGTTCTCAACCAAAACATAGGTCCAAGCATGCAAAATCAATAGCTATTATAATTTTTAATTTTGAAAATCTCTTGAACTTTACTGGCGACTCTTTTAACCTTGCACCGTTTCAAAGGAAAACACAAATTGAAGACAGCTACATTTATTAAACATTTCTTCATCAGTATGAACATCGACAATGCACTGAACATTGCCAGCAAACAGCCTGCTGGGATTGGGGCAATCATTTATTTTCACTCAAAATTCCCAGTAAGGTTTGAAAATATGTACTTCTGCCAGTTTAACCTTGGTTTCTGTGATTAATCTAAAACAACTGAAGTAAATAAACCAAACCAAATCTTTTGAATTTCAGTTGTTTACAAGGTACCTCATTGACAGGAAACAAGCCTTTCTAAAGTGGAGATTGTGGCAAATTTTTACAAGACAATAAAAACCATTTTCCCCTTTTCATTATAAAAACAATGTTACCACATATAGAGGGGAAGATTATATTCACCTGTAATCTCACCACCCTAATGTGTTATCTTTTAATCTCTATCCACAAACATGATTTTTACATAGCTGTAACTTGTGTATTTACACAATTTTGAGAAAATCACTATTTAAATCCTCATATACAGGACTGTATGTATACTCCTCTTTAAGAAAATTATACAGTGTAAAAACCTACAAAATGCAATATGTCCATCAATCCCAAAATACCCAAGAGCTTCAACCTTCCAGACCAAATTACAACTGCGTTTCTTTCCTTCTGCACTTGAGCATATGAACTATGACAAGGCTAACACTGGTCTGAGTTCACCATCTGTAAAATAGCATAGGTAAAACATTGCTATAAATTTTAAAAGTTATCTACATTGTTTAGCACATGTTCTTTGTGCAATCTTTATAAAACCTTAAAATTACATCTTAAACATCTCCATACTAATTGAATCAATAATCTTCAATCATTCGTAATTATCATTCCACTTTTCTTGAGCTTTTTAGGCAAAGTGGTTACTACAAATGAGAAATAAAGGGCATCTGCATCCAAGTACACTTTCCATGCCAAAGGAGCAGCAGCACTATTTAGGTAGAGTAGGTTCTGTGATGGCAGAAATACCAGCCTGGGTTTATCAGATGTCGTCTGTGTGATCTTGAGCCAATCATTTTGTCCCCTTGCACTTCAGGTACTTTACCGTAAAATGTAAAATGAATACTTGCATTCCATCTCTTTGGGGATATTATTGCAAAAACTAGAATATAAGTAAAGCATTTTAAAATTCTCAGATGAAAGGTACAAGGTTCTTTAAAGATTTCATTTTTATTAGGATTGACAAATATAACTTATTATTAACCTGTATACTAAAAGTTCTCTGTATCATTCTGGTTAAAAACTTACATATAGATGAGTTCCCATTTTCAATGTTTCAAGAACAGGTCTGGAGAGCGCGCTTAACTGGTTTCATTTGGTGACACACTGACATCTAGTGGAGATTTATGGTGTGCTATGGAATACCATACACCCCACAATAACTCCACAGTTCTGGTGGGGACAGAGAGAAGCAAAAGCACCTTTTGGTCTTTATGCGAAGCATCAAGAAAATATACAAATGAATTAAAAAACAAAGGTACACTTCCTGTATATTTAAGTTTTCCCTTGTTCAATTAAAAATACCAGCCAATTCTCAAGACATTTAATCAGAAGTTGTGGGATGATGTGCAGTGGGTAGCAACAAGCTCCTCAGCACTGTACTTTTGGGAGATCCCAGAAAACCTCCCTCTGATTCAGAGTTTAAAGAAGCATAACTATGTGCTCAGCTGCTCTTCTTTTCCTACAACCATGGCGAGCAAGGCTGGGCGGGTGGTGGGGGGTGACGGGGGAGAAGACAAGGCAGGGGAAGGGAGAGAAGGGAAGGAAAATGTGTGGGAAGTAAGTTTTCTAGGTTTTTCATTACATCCCGTGAGTTAAATTTGGTACCTCTTTGTGGCTAGAATTTTATTAAATCCAGAGGGAGAGTTTCTTTAAGCAAATGTATGTGCAACCTTTTTGGCATATCACGAAACATTTATCTAAACCTGCTCACTTAGTACACTGCATTTACTTTGGAATAAAAAAATAAAATAAAATGTTTCTACGATTACACTTAGCTTTCACAAATGTCTAGCACCATCATTAAAGCGTGGCTCTGTGTTTCCTCTTCATCCCTTCCAAAGACTACAAGAAGCGTAGCTGAGTGGCCTTGGAAGAAGTAAATCTGACACTCACATTTTTAACACGTGACTATTTAAATTAAGATAAACAAATATTCACTGGAAGATTGTCACAGTCACATCAGATCTGCTTCAGTACCAATTTAATTTAAATTTTGTCTCCCCACTTCCCCACCCCCGTTAGTGCAAGTGGGAAGGTCTGAGTGCAGCTGCAGCTGGTCTACTGGATCCACACCTGCCTGCTTCCTTGTTTTCTACCGAGCTTCAACCACTGGATGAGACTTCTTGACACCACTGTTTAATGGCTTCGTTATTCCAGTGAACAGGAAAGTTTGAAGAGGATGAATTCTGGAAGCTGGAATAAAGAATTTGTTTTATACTGCTGTGTGCTTAGCCTCTGGTTCTGGCAGACCCTTCCACCACACCTCTTCTGGAGGAAAAAAAAAAAAAAGAAAAAGAAGAAAAAAAAGAAAGTGAAAACATCTTACTGTTGGTCTGGAGGAAACATGGGATTAAAAGAAACCTCAAGGATTAGGAAAGTGTGATTTTTCTCTAGAGAAGAACGTGCATGAGTTTGTTCCCACCACACCCAGAATGAGTCTAAATTCTTTAACTCCTTCAGTCTTTCATTTTTGTCTGGGAAGCAGAAGAATCATCTAGAAATGATTAGACCAGACCAGCTCTCAAGTGTAAAATCTAGAAGAATCTTACAGCATCTACATTGCTTAATTATAATCAAACACTCTGAAATAAATATGTATCCATTATTGGTCTGTTAAATTAAAAAAAAAGAAATATACTCACTTATGTCCTTCTTGGCAATTAAGAGTAAACTCCAATCTTCAGAGCCCAGAGACAAAAACAAACAAACAAAAAACAACAAAAAAAGATGCGACACAACCTATTAGCACAAGCAAAAACAATGTTTTAATAGTGAAGCTTCATGCTGTACTCAAAAATATAATTATCCATACAATTTGCAATTGTATTGTTTTACTGCTTAAAAAAAGTCCAGACACTTTACACTGCTCAGTGTTTTACTACTAAACAAAATTCTCCCATCATTTTCCCAACATTTCTGCAGTGTTGTTCATTGTTTTTTGTTGTTATATAATTGAGGAAAGTCAGGCCCAGAGAAGTTAAAAAAAAAAAAAATCCACTTACAGAATAAGACAGTACATAAGAAATTTGAAAGCTTAGTTACTCTATCACAGGCTGGTGTTTAATTAAACTATTTTGACCCTAGAGTTCAGAATCTGAAGACCCAGGAGTTAGAATTGAAATAACTAGTAGTGCAGTGTTGAACTCACGAAGTAACTATTGTGGATACATCAATGACCTTTAATTACTCTAAGTGATAATACAACTAAAATTTAAAAGTTGTGATCTCTCTATTCATTTCTTTCAAGACAGTGTCAAAATATGTCAGGCGGCAACTCTTGGTAATTGGTTTTCATATATGTGTAATACATACTTTATTTGAAGGTAACATTTTATTTTGGAAATTATGATTTTAAAGATTCCTGGGCAGGACCCGGACTTAAGAGCTAAGGTTACTATCCCTACTGTGTTAAATAAGCAGATTGCAGTGATTTTCAGAGAAGCTGTGAGTCATTTGGGTGTAAATGTGTCCTCCTAAGTCACTCTTCTAATTCCGTTGTCCCACGTATGCCACTATACAGTAGACAGGAACTGAGTCTTCCAGACATGTTCCAGCCAACTTCCAGACAAGTTGTAGATGCTAAAGAAGCGGTGACTCTGAAGTTCAGTCCATGGGTGTGTTATATGAAATAAATCTAGAGAAGTGGTCAGAGTACCTGTGCACAATATATTCATTGTCAGAAAAAGAATTTACAGTAACATTATAGAATCAATACTAATACAGAATGCCCCAGTCTTTGTGATCTTGGCTTCTCTGGAAATGTAGAAAAAATAGAAACAGGTCTGACTTACAGAATCCGAGGAAACTTTTTATTGATCTCTTTATCCTTCAGAATTAGGAGAGCAGGCAATACAGTATCTTTAACCCCAGCTCAAAGGAGTAAACCTTTTCCCAAAGCTTAAATGGGATGGACGTTTTCTCCACATCACAGTGCCCTCTCCTAAATCAACCATCAACATCCTCCATCAACAAACAGAACCCACAACCAAGTGCAGAAGGACGGTGCTTTTGCTGTTGCTCTTCAGATGTCCCCACTGGAGTGTTCTCATGTTGTGGGCTTTTGGCATCCTAACACCCAGTCTTCCCCTAATGATAACCACAGAATTACATAAATCCTACTTTGAAAATACACGGAGAGAAAATACATTTCCAGAAAATCACTAGGAAAGCTCTAACAAGCTGCAAATAAGAAAGAATACAAAACGATTTCTAATTTAAGTAACAAAATACAGGGCTTTAGAGATGCTATTCATTGCAATCTTCCAGCCAGGCCTTAAATAAGGAAATGCTGTCTTAGCAAAGTGCCTGAGGAGAGGTATTAACCAGGGGAATCAAATGAAACTGAGGAAAGACAATCAACATGAGACCTAAAAACCTCTGCTCCTTTAGACTCACTTCAATAACATTTGCAAACCCTCCGCTTTGATGTTAACTATCGTTAGCCTAACAGTTAACTTTAAACCTGGAAAGTTTTGTGCCCATGTTTAAATGTGGCCGAATACTCGTTAATCTTACTAGAAACATATCACTATAATGAAAATAAAAACAAGTGGTGCCATACGCCAAACTGATACACAGTGCTCATCCACTGATTATGTACTTGCCTACACTTGGAATGTCATTTTATGAAGGCGCTTACATATAGTTAGTAAGTAAGCTAAAACACTTCCAAATATTCAAATCCAGCAAAAAAAAAAAAAAAAAAAGTACAAAGTTGCCCACTCATCACTGTGAAGGCGCTTACATATAGTTAGAAAGAAAGCAAAAACATTCCAAAATTTTAAAACCCAGAAAAAAAAAAAAAAAAAAAGTACAAAGTTGCCCACTCATCACTGAATTATTCTGGATTGAACAGAAGGCTAAATTTCAGCACTGCCAAATGCTATTAGGCACAGAAGCAATGCACCATCTGTCTTGAAGTAACACGTATATCAATTCAGATATAAAATACTAGTGTGCCAAGCAAAGTATCTTAAGCAATCTATTTTCTGATGCTTGAAACTTAACACAGCCAACAACAAGGTTATATGCATCAATACTTTGAACTGCTAGTAGTAAAAGAAATTATAAAAATGTCAGAGCATCAAAGAGTTGTAGTCCTATGAGCAAGAAGGCCTTGAAGAAGAGTCAGAAGATTAAGGAAGTTTTCTCAATGAGTCACTATTGCTATTTCTCGGAGAAAATATTTTTAAGTGAGATAGAACGGCTGCCATTGGCCAGAATGACTCCGGTATTTCACTAAAAACCAGTGCATCTGAACCTACTACTGAAATAGATGCTGCTTCATCATGTGGGGGCGTACTGATGTCATGACAGAAAGCTGGGCTTCTAAGGAGTTTGGACTTTACTCTGAAAACAGTGGGCAGCCACTGAAGTCTGTGAGCAAGGAGTGTGTTTACTCTGGGAAGATTAATGTGACGTCAGCATGAAGAAGAGATTGGAGTCCTTTGTATGGACAAGAGGATGACTTAAAAGACTCCTGCAGATAAGGGCCTGAATTAGACCTAGGACTGAAAAATCTGAGAACAGAATCCAAACATGCTATCCTTCAGAAATAAGGTGAAAAGCCAGCAACTATCAGCCTGTATAAGTGTGAGATAGTCTAAAGAATATTATTATGATTAATTTAGGTTAAGAAAGAAGAGTCATACCCTATTTAAGTTCAGATAATTAGTTGGGTATAAATGTGCAATAATCACACAGCAAAAGTACTGTTCAGCAAGACTCAATCAGGAAAAAAGCTAAGAATTTCTTAATTCCTGACTCTCTAGGCAAAATTAAGTGGTTGAGCCAATTGTGATTCGGGTCTGTCACTGACCAGGTTTTCAGAGAAAATAAGCTAAGAAGTGCCCAATTTCTTATGTATGAACCTTGGAAGCAGGAAGTCAGGACAGGAGCAGGGAAAGGGAAACACAATAGAAGGTAT
Organism: Physeter macrocephalus; assembly: GCF_002837175.3. Classification (NCBI taxonomy): domain Eukaryota; kingdom Metazoa; phylum Chordata; class Mammalia; order Artiodactyla; family Physeteridae; genus Physeter; species Physeter macrocephalus. The sequence goes on along the minus strand of NC_041215.1, from coordinate 86,026,610 downwards.
GAGTCCTGGTCCTTAGCTCAATGCCCCATGGGTTCTCTGGAAATGAAACTTGCCCTTCAAATTCCCTACTTCCTGAGTAAGGTAAAGTGATAGAAGGCCTGGAACTGGAAGTGCCTTACCATGGAACCAGGGGTAGAAGTCAGGGTAATAGGAGTTGGCATCTCTGCGTCCTTCTCTCACTACTACGTTACAAAGTAGACCTGGGGTAAACACTGCTCTGTTTTCTAGAATCATCTGAATGGGCAAGAAAGGATTTTTGATAAGCCATTTTCCTGAAAGCTGGCTGTGCTTACCTAGGACATCTCTTTTCCTGACTAGACTTTGATGACCTCTTTGGGAAATGTAAGTTTCTCCTGCTTCCAGCATGTAAAGCAGCATTAGTTATAAATACCTAAATTTGTTGATTTAAAATTTTAAATCTAGTTAAGTTTGGTGTCAAGGTAGATTCTTCAATGACAAGGAAAATCACTTCAGGGTAAGAAAATATTAAGGTGCTCAAGATTCAAGTCAGCTAATAATTGCTAACCATACTTGATGAAGAACAGCCATTCCAGACACTAGGGGAATTTTAATTACTTGTTCACTATTAACATGTAACTATAAAATCAAAGGCCCATCTAGCTAAACAATTCACTTAACCATTCATTTATTCTCTCAACAATAAATGACCACTCTCCTGGGCACAGAGGAGTCACACAGACACATGAGGTCTGGCCCCCCCATACTCCCTTTCAGCCAATAACCACTTCCTACTTCATGGAGTAGAAGCCACAAGAAAGCTTCCCACTACCACATCTACCCTCCAGCCTGGACCTATCCCTTTGCCCTCTGCTTGTTCTCCTATTAACTATGGATTGGATGAGATGTTGCATTCCCAGCAAAGGACAATCACTTCACTTGTGTGCTACATCCCATCTTCTCCTGCCTAACTAGTGAGCTCAAGAGTTTCGTGAAGGTCAGTACTGCTTTAAGTGGGGATACTGTGCTTCCCAAGAGCTCCTAGTCTATTCAGGAAGAGAAAGAAATGTCCAAGGGAAGTGCAGGGAGCTTTGGAAACACCCCCAGTAAAGTACAAATGATTTTCTCGAGGACATTGCTTCTCTGCCCTACTCATCCGTTTCTCCCTCTCTATTTATCTTTCCCATCAACATACAGTGTAATTCTCCCCCATCTTAAAAAAAGAAAACTACTCTACATTTCTCTATTGCAAAACTGTCAGAAGTCTACAGTTTCTATTACCTTTGGCACCTACTCCAACAGAGCTTTTGATCTCGCCACTCCAACAAAACGATGCTTGCCATCAGTCAGTTGCTAAATAAAATGGCCATTTCGGTCCACAACTGCATCTTAGGTGGCTCATCAGTCGCATCCGAAGCTGTAGATAATTTCCACCTCCATGAAACTTTTCACCTCCTTTTCAGGTCCCCATGCTCTCCAAGGCTTCTCCTTTTGCTTCCTGATTGCTCCTTCCTGGGTTCCTTTACTGATTCCTCGTGCCTGTCCTCAGCTTCTTAATGTTGGAGTGCCCAGACTTCTTTCTTCTCTAGCAGCACTCATTTCCTTGATGATCTCATCCAGTCCCATAGCTGTAAATATCAGCTATCCACTCATGAATCCCAAATGTTGTGCCTGGCCCAGAACTAACTCCTGAATTCAAGATTCGGATGTCCGCTGCTCTGACGCCTCCATCTGGATGCTTAACAGGCACTTCCAACTTAACCTGTCAAAAGCAAAGCTCTTCATCTTTCTCCAGTCCTGCTCCGTGCCACCCCCCCCCCCACCGCCCCCAGGTTCCTCATCTTAACTAACTACAACTCCAGCCTTCTAGTTTGCTCAGGTGCCAAACTTTGACTCCTTTTTCACCCCACATAGTTAGATCTATGAGCAAATCTTATTAGCTACCTTGCACCAGAATCTGATCATTTCTTACCACTTACACTAATGCCATCCAGGCTGAAGTCATCCGTGTCTCTAGCCTGGCTCCCTCTCCCCTCCCCACCAGGTCTTTTTCCTAACAGTAATCAGAAATTCTAAAACGTCATAAACCTATCATTCTTTGGCTAAAAAACCCTCCAGCGGCTTCCATCTTACTTAGAGTACTACCCAAACTCCTCACAAGGCACTACACACACTACCCGGCCCTACGTGACCTGTTCAGCCGTCACCTTCCTGACTTTGCCTCATGCTGCTCTAGTTGCTGCTTTCTCTCTGTGCCCCCTTCTCTGGGCCCGCTGGCTGGTTTGGGCAAGCACTGAGCAGGTTGCTGCTCCCAGGTCTTTTCATTTGCTATTTCCTTCGCCTGGAATTCTCTTCACCCCGCATGGCTTATCCCTCACCATCTTTGGCTCTTGACTCATCTTTTTGGTGAGGTCTTCTCTGACTACCCTTTCACAACTGCACTGCAACCTCCCCTTTCTCCCTCTCAGCACATTCCCTATTTCTCTTCCTTGTTTTGTTTCTGACATAGCACTTACCGTCATATATATACACATTTCCCCCCTTTTTAAACTCTTGTCGCCTTGAGCTGGAAAGTAAATGCCCTAAGGATAGGGATTTTTGTGTGCTTTGTTCACTGCTAATCCTAACTATCTAAACTAATGTTAATGAAATGAATTGGATCCCTGATTTCTAGGGGCTCGTGATCAAGGGAGGTGACATACAAATAAAATGTGTCATTAAAAAAATTACAGAAGAAAAAACTGTCCCACATGAATACTTAAAATGACCTTTACCATCTGGGAATTGTGTGGCCAGGGAAAGAGTTCAGCAGAGGGCTAACATGCTCCTAAAAAATGATAAAGGAATCAGGCAAGGGGTGGCCAGCAATATCCCTGCAATATAGCTTTACTACCTCACCTTGTGTTCCTTATAATTACTCTTCTTCATCACTAGGGAGATGAAGGCATGAAAAGCTCATATAAAGACTTGTCATAAAGCACTCTGGTCTCAGTCCTAGAGAATCTTTAACGTTCCTTACACACTTGCCCCGGAGTATCAGGACTTCTCTTGGTGACCAACAACGCTCAGTAACCTGTTCTCCTTGGGTTTATCTCTCTCCCCTCTCCGTGTGAGATGGGCCTGGAGCAGTAAGCAGCCAACATACCTGAATTTGCTTATCCAACTTACGAAATACTCATGTTACAATGAGAAGGTGGAATTACACTTCTGGAATTAGGGAGCTTTTACCCTGTCACCTTTCAATTACACCTATTGGCTCAGGAATAACATGGGGCAATAAAGAAAAAAAGTGACCTGTTCGGTTCTTTGTCCTATTTCCCTTTCTCACAGAAGATAGAAGTGGGAAAGAAAAACAAAATGAAGAGATTTGGATAATATTTCAATGACTAACTTTCAACACTCCAGGACTGCCCCCCACTTTGTACTGCTATACAGTATACTTGTTCCTTTTTCCTAAAATATTTCTCTTGAAAGAAATTTTTTCAAAAACTACCACTTTTCATTTTCCTATTAGATAGCCCTAAAAGAATACTGTAAGCAGATACATGTATTCCATTGTCTTTTTCCTTTTTACCAGTAAAATGGAATAGGAGAAATATATCAATTAAGACAGTAATGATAATGGGAAATGATGTACATTTTGTAGGACAGAAAGCATTTTGGTAGATTTAAGGACTTTTAAAATTACAAGATTAATTCATTCTCCATTTTAAACAAGTAGGCATGAAGTAGGTTATGAAAATAATCCATTGCTACTTCTCACATTTCAAGTTTACAGGAATATCACCTACCAAGTATAAAGCACTGAATCAGTATGATGGGGGATTAAAGAAGACATGACTTAAATGCTTTACATGGTCCCTGGATAACCTTATGGAGAAGATTACACCCATGACATAATATTCATTCACTCAGCAAACGTATATCATGTTATATATTGGGCTAAGATACAGAGACAAGGACTATAGATATTATCCTCCAAAAGCTCACTATCCAGAAGTATGTATAAAGTGTTAAACTGAATATAATAAAGTATCAAAATGCATGCTAGAGATTGGATATTCAGAGTAGTTTGAAAGACAGTAATTATTTTCAAAGCATCAAATAGTATTAAGAATGTTTAACATCATATAGATTAGATAAAACTTACCTAATTATTATACTAATATTTTCATAGCTAAATCAGCAGGGACATCTGTTTGATTTCTCATTCAGTAGAAAATGGATACACATTAGCAAAGATGTGTTCTCCTCTGCTAACAAGAGGGAAAAATCTATTTGGACAGGAAAAAAACTATTTAAGAAGGTATTCATCTCTGCATGCATCACAGTGCCTGAAAGGACCTTCAATTAGCAAACTCTTAAAATTTGTAGAATAAACTGACAATGGAGGTCAGTTAAGGTGGTATATAGTATAACCGCCCTCCCCCCTCCCCATCCAAAAGAAAAAAAGAACGAAAAAAGAATTATTGCCCAGAAGGGCACCTGGCTTGTTTGATCACACTTGGAAATATGTACATGCTTGAATTGCTTCTATTATTTCCGATGTTTGTACAGATGGTGGCTCAGAGAAACAGAGAGACTGACAGACTGAAGGTACATGATAGTAAAATGGAAAGGTTTCATCAAGAGAGCTGGACTTGAGATAAACTTTAGGAATTGGAAGATTTGAGGGAAAAACTGCTTTTAATGTTCTATGTTAAAAAGACCTGCGTAATTGGTTTTAGCCTCACTGGATTTCAGCAAGGTAACCTACAGATATAAAAGATTTAAAGTCAATTTATAGTTGTCTAAATGCACTCATTGGTAATATCTAGGTTGATTCTGTCTGACAAGGCTTTAACACCACTTATCCACACCAGTCCTAGAAATTCATTTCATAACCACTTTGAAAGGACTATCATTCCACTGTGTAGAAACATCCCATTACACACTGGAGCGGTTCACTTAAATCACTGAAGAACTTTACCAAAAAAGGTTAACAAACTAATTACAAAAAATTGTTATTTCAAATGCCTATCTACTAAAATGTAATTATGAATTATTTTTTATTTTGGTATTACTTGAAAAAACTTATTAATTGAAACATGAAACAAGGGATTTATTTACATATTCTGTTCATCTAAAGAAACACTAACTGAAATATAAGTGGATAATTATTGTAGAATCATTAGCTCAACCCCTTCAAATCATTTGCAATGGTTTTATGAAACTTATTAATGCTTCAAATCATGCCATGATTCTGTCCAAAGAACACAGTATGTCAGCTGAAGACGTGCAAAGGTACTGCATTAACATGACTAGGACACAGGTTACTATGTGATGCCACAGGACTGAAACTGACTTGAGTTTTACAATGCAGTCATTCTTGTATTGCTGTAAGAACACACATGGGCAAGTAGAGGACTGACTCCAAGTACTCAGCACCTCCACATCCTTATTAGAAAGAGTAACATACACATGGGCCAAATCAAACCTACGAATTTTATCCCTGTGACACATTAGGATATCCTAGTTTAGAAAAAAGAAAAAAAAAAAAAAAGGCAATGTCTAGATAACTAATGTATCTTCTTATTTTGAAAAAGGTCATCATTAAATGATTGATAAATTTATCAATATATATCTTCTGATGTGGTCATGTGATGCATGGTTAAATAAATTTAAAATAACATCGTTTACACAAAAAAATAAAAATAAAAAAATAAAAAATAAAAAATAAAATAACATCGTTTATCTTATTTTCCAAATTAAAAAAGGGAAGCCAGTGATATTAAAAGTATTCTTATGACAAATGTCTGAGACAGAAGATAAATACACATACCTCGTATTCATTGGAATCAATTAATAAAGGCTTAAAAAAATAAAGGCTTATTTTGTAAGGTTGCATTTGAGACTAAAATAGAAGATTAAAATAAGGATTGACTAAAATGCAAAATTGTACTTTATCTTATAGATTACCTTTCAGAAGTTTTCTATTTTATGTATACCTGCTTTTACATATAAACATATATATATTAAATACTAACTGTAATGCTATAAACAAAAACTCTTAGCCTAGCAGTAAAGAATGGGGGCTGTACCTCTGCATCATACTGGCTGTGTAATCTGCATCAAGTTATTTAACCTGTCAGTGAATCAGTTCTATTCTGTCAACTGAGGATCACCAGAGTGTCTCTCTCCTGAAGCTTTCTGAGGGATATTATACAAGATGAGGCACCTCAGTAACTAAGTGGAGCCTGGCATGTAGTGGTTTGTGCACTGCATGGCCCCTCTGAGGGCACATGATCATAATTAGAATACTCCAGGTTCAACAGGGTACATGGTGCTATGGTCATTCTTGAATACTTACAACATTACATTTGGACTTGTAAAATTTGCTCTTAATGAATAAGAAAAAGTCTAGGTTTTAAAATACACAATTTACATCTAGAACAAAGTTCCATGGGGAAAAAAAAAAACTTATTTGTAGTACACATGGATGGACATCTATGTAACTGGGAAGTGGATCAAAAATAGAAAAGATTTTTAAAAATTGAGAATTTTCCTTTTTTTTTTTTTTTTGCAGTACGCGGGCCTCTCGCTGTTGCGGCCTCTCCCGTTGCGGAGCGCAGGCTCCGGACGCGCAGGCTC
>NC_041215.1:85986214-86019928 GCF_002837175.3 Physeter macrocephalus | reverse complement strand
GCCTGTGTCCCCTGCATCGGCAGGCGGACTCTCAACCACTGCGCCACCAGGGAAGCCCCAAATTCAGAATTTTAAGAGAACCTAATAGTAGGAACCAAAATATCCATTTGAAACTGTGGCCTCTTCCCCGCAAGAGAAAGTGGAACAAGCATAACAAATTTTATAAGATTAGAATGACTGAATTTGAGGACTAAGGACTAATAGAGAACAGGGAAATAATGAAATTAACTTCTTTGAGTTTTACATAAGAGATGAAAGTGTCTTATTTAAGGCCACAAAGGTAGTTTGTGGAAAAGCCACAAATATTTTTATGTCACCAGTTCTCTCCCCTCTGTCCCAGGTGAGTATGGGACACAGCCTACAAGTAAGCAGTTTGGTGGTAGTAATTAGGCTGATAGCAAATGATGGAAGTCAAAGGATAGCATCTCCAAACATCCTGATATTCAGTATGATGAATGCTTTTCTAGGACTAAGAGAGAAGTTTATTAACCTAGGATGCAGAATGTACAATATTGGAAGTGGGTAAAAACTACTTTCTACAGCTCACCTACATAGAAATCCTTATAGCTTACATAAAAGATGCCCATTCTCATCACATTAACTTGAACTCCAGTACAGATTATTAGTTACTGCTTAAAATAGTCAAGGCTCAGAGGTTTTCATAAGCCTAAGACTGTTTGGTGTACCTTTGTAACGTGGAGAGATTCTTTTTGGTTTTTTTTGGCGGGGGGTGGAGAGGCGGGTGTGTGTTAAGTGAAAGATAGATATAGAAGTGTAATTTTATTTTTACCCTGATTTAAGACTTCTACTGACAAATACTCAAGTAGGAGTCCATTATTCTTTGTGAGGGTATATACAACTAGAAATGTTTTACTTTATTATCTTGGAGCAATGTATTTTTATGCTACTAATTCCAGCCTATAAATTTTAGGGTGGTATTTTATTTCCATATTTAGGACTGGAGAAGGCATTTGCCCATATTCCACTACCTTGGTCACATGACCAGAAAATTACCTCAAAACTATCCCGGTCCTGGAAAAAACCATTTATACTCTGTTGACCAATCTGAATATTGAAAAATAAACTAACTCCTATAAGAAATCTAATATTTAATAATTATAACTAGAAAGAAGGAATTCATATAACCTATTAAACCCTTAAAATTCCCTATTCTTTCAACTGAGAAATAATGCCACAACTGCACAGTAATCCAGAGTTCTAGCCTACCTTCAGGGCAGACAAGGGTTTCTGTGTTCATCCCTGCCTCTGCCTGTATCTGTTGCACAAGTGCATAATAAGAATGGTAACGCACACCAAAAACACCATGAAAATTCAAGAACAGGATTAGAAGTCAAAAATGCATGAAAGACACAGAAGGGTTACCAGATTAAAGTTATTTGACAATGCTGCCCAATGGTGGACAGAAGTCACCATTCTGGAAACAATATCTTGTAAGCCAGGATTTCTTGTTATTTTTAGCTCAAATATCATATTATCAAAGTAGAGCTTTATGTTTTTTTGAGACCAATGGTTAAAAAACGCAGTTTTGTATATTTAAACTCATGTATTCTCTCATTAGGACTTAAAGGAAAAAAACTCTACACATTTATAAGATTTCAAATGTTTTCAATTTAATAAATGATTTATTTATACTAGTCCTCTGTAGTTAATCTTCATATTCACATTTTTATTTCATCAACAATCATCTCAGACACACCTTCTAACAAGACTGACTTAAAATATTACGACAGGAAACTATGCCTTCAGGAGCATGTTTATTGTGTTTGAGATGATACATCAGGTGCTCTCTGAGCTACAAAGGGTAAAAGGAAATCCTCTCGTTACAAACTGACAAAGGTAAAAGGTAAAACATTTTTCACAACAGCATGAACCACATACTCAGAAATAGATCTGGGTTTAATACAAATGACATAATTCCTAGTCATCTACGGCTACTATTATAACTTCATACATATAATGAATTAGGCTAAAATGCACTATAATATTTGGTAGACTTCAGGACCAGTATCCTTAGTACATCACAAAATACACTTTGATATCCCAAAGAAGCAAGACTTGCAAGTAGGCGTTTTAAACATAACTAATCTACAGCTACAAAGTTCTACTCTTGATAGCATTTACCTTTTTGGGGAGTCTCCCAGTCTCCAAAGGATAAAAGCAGAGAGTAGAATCAGTATAACATATACACAGAAGTCCGTATTGTAAAGGCTATAAAGATTTGCAGCACAGCGAGAAGATGCCTTCTGCTCCTTCACACTGCATACAAATTATGTGAATTATGTTGCATATCGCTTGGTCCACTGTCTGGCTATCCTGTCATGTTCTGCTCTGTTGGTCAAATACTGAGTGGCTATGCTTCCAACCAGAGGATCCGCTGGAAAAGTGGAAAGAACATTAAAAGATATTATATGGTGTCTTAAAGGTTCAGTTCTAACAGTCTACTGAACTGAAATGCTGATTTTTCAGCAACTTGATATATAATGGCTAATTTCTCAAAAGAAAAAAGTTTAAAGTAACATAATCATCTTTATATTTTAATATTCAAATTAGAAAAGCCTCTTTAAAAAATAAATGTTGAGTTAATAAACCTGATTTTTTAAAATGTGTATGCCTTTAATATACAAAAATTATTTTTCACTCTTTTGTATTTGTTTTTCTAACGATATTTAAAAATTAATTTTTCCAAACTCAGATCCTATGATGCAATGCTATTATTCAGAATGAAATATTTCCTTCATTCTGTAAAATAACACAACTTAAATCATTACCCTTATCTCCATTTGAAAGCTTACTTGCCATTTTGTTGTAAATAGTACTGAGAAACTGAATCTGAGACGTAAATTTTATTTTGAATTTATTTTTCAAAAAAGGTGTACTATGTACTATGTACAACATTTGAAGTACACCAAACAGCCAGTAAAACGTAAAGTTCTCTTCCCTCCTGATTCCAACTACTCAGAAGTTTCTCTTCCTGGCAAATAATTTATACCTGTTCACAGCATTTCTACCCAGAAACATTATACACATTTATAAGCATTTAGAATATTGTTACGCATGTGTGATTTTTTTCAGTGCCTTGCTTTTTTACTTAATATATCTTAGAGAGTTTTCTCTATCCATTCACATAGAGCTACCTCATTAAGCTACATCCTCTATTAATGGATATGTAGGTTATTTACAATCTTTTGCTTTAATAAAAGATGCCACAATGAATATCCTTCTATATATCATTCTTTCTATCTATCTATCTATCTAGCTAGCTAGCTATCTATCTATCTATCTATGTATTTTGGGTATATGTATAAACTGCTAGGCCTAATATAACAGTAATAACCTTTGGTGATTGATTAAATATTTAGAAAAAATAAGCCAACTTCTTTAAAAAAATGACCACTTAGTAAAATCCCAGGTCTAAACATTATTTTTTCAAGTCAGCTACCCACATTAAAGATCATGTGTGGCAGTTAGGCATTTCTTACAGATTATGCACTAATGACTTTATCTCTGAGTTCTTATAATCATAATCTAGTCTAACTCTCTCATCGGCTATCATTTTAATATCGACTATTACCACAGCTAATACAACCAACCATAATCCAAAAAGGAAGGGAGAACAAGAAGCCCCGCATTACTGAGAGGCTGCGTTAAAGTACATGGCAGCACGGAAGGAGCAAGAGAAGGAGGCAGTGGTGTAAGAAACATTACTTTACTCCCGTCAAAAGTGGTTTGTACAACTCCATTAATTTAGAAAACAGAGTCACCAATGACAGGGAGAAAATAATTATAGGGTAGTATGCCATTAGCAAATTAAAGGAAGTTATTGTGAAACTTTTGGTCTATTCTAATTGAAATGGCATTGATAATTTCCTCAAAAATTGTTTTATGCTGATCTTTCTACCAACAGCGTTTACTTCTCAGATTCACTTTAAACTGAAAATATGCACTGTTTTTGTAGCCTCATTGTATGTGTTAATAAAAATCTGCTTACCAGGGTTGCAGTCTGTCAAAAGAGAACAAATTGACAGCAAAACCTTTGAAATAGTCAAAGCAGGACTCCAGTTGTCTTTAAGGATGTCCAGGCAGATGACTCCCTGACTATTGATGTTGCAGTGATAGATTCTGGTGCGGAAAGTAACCTAAGGGCAGTGACATAAAAGACAGAAAGAAAATAAAAAGCTTTATTACCAACTAAAACTCTCACTAGCAAAAATGAAGTGGAACATATCACAGATCATAGCAAATAGCATATAATTTCATTGAAGAGCTAACAAACACTAGGTTTAAGTAAAAGCAAAATTAAATGGTTTTATTTTATTCAGTTCAAAGAAATTTTGTTTTTACCCAGTATAGCAGGAACTATATTGTTTTTAAACCAAATAAGTCGCTGAATTGTTTAAACAAATGATACAGTAATTCTACGAATGTATGTGTGGGCATGCACACATACACCACTATTTAAAGACAGGAAGTGAGGGAGAAAAGAAACGTTTTGGTACCAAAGGTAAGAGAAACTAGTGAAGAGTTTTTTTAAACCTAAAACTAAAGTTATATTAGTTTCTTAGTAGAAAAAGGTCACCAACTTAGCTAATCTCTTGCCATGTGTCAGAAAATACTGGAGAAGGTTGGTGAAATCACCAGCCTTTCTATTTCTCAGACTTTCATTTCCACAAATGGCTCACTGTCTTGTTAGACTAAGACAGTAAAATGAAACAAGTAAGGTCTTAAGCTACTGAATAAAGGAAACTATTTTATCCTTGAGATATGTGAAAAAAGAGAATAAATCATAGAAACAAACACTCACCAGTTTCAAACAATCACAAACACAAATTGGGTGGTTAATTCTTAATTTGGAGTTGCAAAGAAAAAAGAAGTTCCTGATCCCCTGGAACTAGCAATGTACTGTGATCTCCCAAGTGAGTCTGGGAAGAAATGTTTAAAGCACTCAAAAGTGTATTTCTGATAAGGACGCATAATTAAAAACAAGAAAGAAACCACTGGCATAGTGGGGAAGGAGGAGAAAGAGACCACAGTAGTACTTGTTTTATCCACAGTTTTGCTTTCCATGGTTTCAGTTTTGGACCCCTGAGGTCAACTGGGGTCCAAAAATATTAAATGGAAAATTCCAGAAATAAACAATTCATAAGTTTTAAATTTTGCACTGTTTTGAGTAGCATGATGAAATCTTGCACTGTCCTGCTCTACCCCGCCTGGATGTCCAGCATAATCCTGCCCAGTCTACTAAGTAGCATCTTGGTTATCAGTTCAACTGCTTCAGTATCGCAGTGCTTGTGTTCCAGTCACCCTACTTTATTTGATAAAGGCCCCCAAAGCTCAAGAGCAGTGATGCTGGCAACTGAGATCTGCCAAAGAGAAGCTGTAAAATTCTTGCTTTAAGTGAAAAGGTGAAAGTTTTTGACTTAATAAGGGCAGGAAAAAAAATTCTACACCGAGGTTGCTAAGATCTATGGTAAGAATGAGTCTTCTATCCATGAAATTGTAAAAGGAAAAAAACACTTGTGCTAGTTTTGCTGTTGTACCTCAAGCTGAAAAAGCTACAGGCATAAGTGCTTAGTTACGATGGAAGAGGCATTAAGTTTGTACAAGATATTTTGAGAGAGAGAGAGAGACCACAATCACATAACTTTTATTACAGTATACTGTTATAACTGCTCTAACTTTATTATTATTGTTAATTTCTTACTGTGCCTAATTTATAAATTAAACTTTATCATAGGCATTAATGCATCAGAAAAAATAGTATCATATAGGGTTCAGTACTATCCGTGGTTTCAAGAATCCATTGAGGGGCTTCCCTGGTGGCGCAGTGGTTGAGAGTCTGCCTGCCGATGCAGGGGACACGGGTTCGTGCCCCCGGCCGGGAAGATCCCACATGCTGTGGAGCTGCTGGGCCTATGAGCCATGGCTGCTGAGACTGTGCTCCGCAATGGGAGAAGCCACAACAGTGAGAGGCCCACATACCGCAAAAAAAAAAAAAAAAAAGAATCCACTGAGGGTCTTGGAACATACCCCCTGAGGATAAGGAGGGACTACTGTATATAACTCTAGAACTGTTCTAACACAGTACATACTAGTTACACAGAGCTCTTAAAGTGTGGTTACAAGAATTAAGATGGGCTAAAAGTGTAAAATACATACCAGATTTCAAAGACAATATCAAACAGAATGTAAAATATGGCGTTAATGATGCTTCTATTGATTACATGTTGAAACGACGATATTTTTGGATACACTGGGTTAAGTAAAATATTGTTAAAATTAATTTCACTGTTTCTATAAAAAATTACACATGTAGCTTGCATTATATTTCTATTAGACAGCCCTGCTCCAGAATATGGGAATAATGTATGTTCATATCGTTGACAATAGATATGCATGGTTTACAAACACAATTAATACTCTGATTCCTTTCAGCTTTTAACAATCAATGAACAGAAGAGAATTAAATTTCTATTATTCTTCAAGAAGTTCAACACCTTATCTGAACTTCAAAAATAAGCAGAACTGTAGAGAAATAATTATACCTAAACCAAGATAACAGCATAAGTCTTATTTCTTTTTCACTTGTCCAACTACAGATCTGAAGAATGCTTCATAATACTGCATAAAATATCTTAGGGAAGAGGAAGGAATCAACATTAAAGGGTTAGAAAATAAAAATATTGAGAGTTTAGCAAAAAAATTAACATGCTAAATTAATAACCAGCCATCATATTAACCAAAATAATTATGACAAATCATATACAGAACTATGCTAGTCAATCTCTATTTTCCATTAAAAGATTCCAAGAAAAATGTATCTTCCTTTAACAAAGTTTCCCTCATGTATAAAAATTTCATAAAAACTAAATCTTGCAAACTTTTTTCTAATTTTGCTACCATGTTAAAACCAATTTCCAATATGAAAAATGATGAAAGTAGAAATAAGCCTCACTATAAATACAGTCATGTGCTATTTTGCTAAGGTTTTGTTTCCTATAATACAGAAAACTTAAGCACTGAGGGCAAACTGAATAGTTAATGATATATTGGCCTTTAACGTGTCATTTTGAATATGAATACAATCTGCAGTATTATTAACATAAAGGTTTTGTCCCTTTCTTCGATTGATCTAGCAAGAGATACTAGACATACCCGAGAACATTAAATAAGACAATCATTTAAAGATCTTAGGTTCTGATGGGACCACACAGTAAAGCACTCAAAAACTGACAGCTGTAGTTGAGAGCCAATACCTCTAGGTGATAGGGAAACTTGGTATCTGCAATTTGAGGTAAATACCACTAGGTGGAACTGTCGTTACCTTGTTAGATAAGGGAGAAACGATCTGCAAAACACCTTTATTTTTACACACACACATAACAACACACATGCACGTGAGGCAGGCATTAAATCGCTACATATATTTTAAATAGTGAAGGGAACATAAGGAACTACGTTGAAAGTTAAGGGCTTGATAACACTTCTCCCTGACATGTCAGAAGTCTTTCTAACTACAGCATAATTATGCTCAGGCTTAATACTGATGGTAAAAACTGCTGGCTTGACCATTTTATTGGGAGAAGTCAGAGGAGGAAGCTATTCAAGTAACTGTTATGTTTAAGACTTGAAAAATAATTGGCAGTGATCATAAGACACAACTTAACGCTTCTCGCTGTTACCCACTTAATCCACATTAAGAGACAACAGGAGGCCTAAGTCACCCAGCCGCCCTCACTCCCATTAATGCATCATACTTACAGAGGGCTCAAAATAAGTTTATTAAATAGTACTAGTTCTCTCTTCTTTGCTATAGGTTTCTAGTCTTTGCTCATCTATAAAGATAGGGTATTTAGGGGCTTCCTTGGTGGCGCAGGGGTTGAGAATTCGCCTGCCAATTCAGGGGACACGGGTTCGTGCCCCGGTCCGGGAAGATCCCACATGCCGGGGAGCGGCTGGGCCCGTGAGCCATGGCCGCTGAGCCTGCGCGTCCGGAGCCTGTGCTCCACAACGGGAGAGACCACAACAGTGAGAAGCCCGCGTACCACAAAAAAAAAAAAAAAAGATAGGGTATTTAACACAAGATTCAAGTTACTTAACTCTTCTTTCAGGAAGCTGTCAGACAAATTTACTTTTTATCCCAATAGGTTTCTTAAGCAAGGTTCATAAGATACTTTTTCTCATATCATAAATCTAAAATGTATGTGCTTACTGATGTGCAAAGTGGCATACTTTTATTTACAATTAACAAACTCTCCGCTGATTACAAAGTTATTTGTAAAAGACAGAAATCAATTACTTCTAGTTTTAAAATCCTTGGTTACATGAGAGTTTCTGTATAATCCATGAAAAATAATTAAATAAAAATAACTGCATCCATCCTCTAGAATAAACTGACTGCGGAAAAGGATAAGTATTAAAGAATGCAATTCTAGGTTCTTACCTTTGGTGGCTTAAATGGATAATCAGATGAAAATGTGATATCCAGAAAAAACACACCACCTTCATATACAGAACCTGGTGGACCAAGTATAGTCGATCTCCATTCATAAATGTTATCTCCTTTAGGCCCAGCACTATTTAAAAGAAATTAAAAATCAATGTGTATATCTGTGATCAATGAATTTAACATCTTAAACCAATTAAGTATCAAAGGTAAATTAGCAACCTAGAACAATAAGAGATAAGTATAAAAGAAATGTCTCAACCAACTTGTGCATGCATGTGTGTATAAACATATTTGGAAATATTTCTAACTTACAGAAAAATCACAAAAACAAAGAACACCTGTATAACTTTATCCAGAATCCCATTTTGCTCATTTGCTTTATCAACTCCCTCTCTCTCCCTCTCCATCTCCTCCTCCTAAAAACAAAAAACAAACCTCCACACACATACACAACACCACAACACACAAAGTGCTTTTTTTCTGAACCGTTTGAGAGTAAGTTGAATGCATCATGCCCCTTTCCCCATAAATATTTCAGTGTGCATTTTCTAATACAACTGCAATATAGCTACAATTTCAGTAAAAGTAAAATCTATACAATACCTACAATCTGCAAAATAATGTTGTCAACTGAACCAATTACACCTTAGAAAAAAATCTTAATTTTCCTCCAGATACAAGATCCCAGTCTTGGGATCAACCATCTATATATCCTGTGCCTTTAGTCTCCTTTAATACAGAGCCTTTTAGCCTTCCTTTGCCTTCTATAATATTAATATTTTTGAAGAATACAGTTTTTCTTTTAATAGAATGCTCATCATTTGGAACTCGTCTGATGTTTCCTTATGATTAGATGCAGGTAGTTCAGTCCTGCCTAGAAGAGAACGTAAGTGATGCTGTGTTCTTCTCAGGGTGTCACATCCAGAGGCACACTGGTGATGTTAATTTTCACTATCTAGATCAACTGCTGTCCAATTTTCCTACTGCAACCAATAAGCAACCTTTGCAAATACCCCACTCTTCATCAGAATTTCTCCTCTAGATTTAACATCGACCTGTGATTCTTGGCTAAACTAAACCTTACTATGATAGTGATAAAATCATAATTTTCCAACATCAGCATTTCCTCCACATTTACCAGCTGGCCCCTGAGCCCTCTCTTCTGATTCTATGAATATGTATATGTATTATTGGTGAGGTCTCATGGATTCCTATCTTTTTTCCTAATGATTCAGAATTCTTACTGAATTTAATTATTTTGATAAATCACCCCAGATTTGGCCACTGGGAACACCTTCAAAATGACCCTGTATCCTTGTGATAGGCCACTATAATTTTTTTGTACACTTCCTTACTTTCTAGCCTAACGATATGTTCTAGGCTCCCATCCTTGGAATCTGCCATTTCTTCAAGGAGCCCTGGTTCCTTTTAGTGGGAATGTTGTTCAAGGTCTGAGTGCTAGGTGCTACTAAACCCCAAGTACATTACACTGTGTTCAACACCATCATTTCATTTATAAACTACAATGAGAGATAATTCAAATAAAGTCTAAACTCACAGTTATTTGTTAGTAAGACACATCCAATACCCCCTTAAACCCTTTTCAAATTTACCTTACAGACGTCCATTTTTCTCTAACCTTTGCACTATAGACTAACTTGACTTTCTGCACTAAGTTATGTATAAAGCTTTTCTTCTTTTAAAATGACCATCAGTTTATAAATGATCTGCATGTTTGATTTAAAATAAGTGCAAACCAGCATTGATAAAGCAACCACATTAACTACAATAGGACATTCAGGTATACGTTAAATGATTTAACTATAGCTTATTAATTCTGTAAAACATACACTGCAGACTGTAAACATCAAGTAGGCGATGCTATCAAGAATCACTCTGACAACAGTTCATACAGAAAGGGTGGAGAAAACTTGACGGTACAATCAAAATGTCTACAGGATGTTTCAAAAACCTATTTTGAAGGCAGATATATATGAACTATAAAATCTTACTTTTATGGCCTATTTAGGGAAAATACACTTTTGAAAAATACTATTTTCTAAGTATACACAGCAACTGGAACTAATTACAGTAATGGCTCATTGTTCTGTCATCATCTGAGAATCAGGTATATTCCCCAAGGGAATTTTCACTGTAACTAAAAGCATACAAAATGAAGTATCAATTTTGTTTATAAAAAGAAGTTTAAACTGATTCAGTGGCATTTCCTTTTCTAAGTTAATTTTTCCCTTCATGACTCAAAGTAATCGTTATAAAACTAAATTATAGTATGAGACTTTTATAGTACAGCTGCTATACTAAAATGTTTTAAACTACACATGTCACACACTGATGATAATAATAATGATGATGATGATAACAACAGCAGCTAAGGTTTACCCATAATAAGCCAAGCATTTGTCAAATCACCATAGTGCATATCTCATTTAATTCTCCTTACAAATCTATGAAGTAGGTACTATTATTATATTCCTATTTTTAGATGAGGAAACTAAAGTTCAGAGAGTTAAATAACTTCCCATATGGCCCACAGCTACAAAATACTCAGAGAATTTGGACAAAGTCTGAATAAATCTCTATTGACTTCAATAGTTTTGCTATATTTGTATTTTCTCTTATAATTTCAGTGCTACTATGTGTAATTTAATCTCCAGTCAAATTTTGCAAATACTTACTTGGGTAGGAACCCAAGGAGAGCAATTCTCCAAAGAAACCAAATTTCCTCGGTGATATTCTTTGGTTCTTGGCAGAAGAACTATGTTATGCTTCAGATGGCTGGGGAGTACTATATTTTAATGAATCACAGAATTTCAGCATGAAAAGGATCTGGTTGAAGCCAAATCCCTCCTTTTACACTTGAAGAAACCAATTCACAGAAAGTAAGTGATCCATTTTAACTCTGCTCTGCCCGTTGGTAGAAGAACTGGAATTCCCACACCAAGTTCTTGGTTCTTAAATTTGCTGTCTTCTCAGTTATGCTATTCTGCTACAAGACACTAAGGATATGGTTATTGCAGCAGGATATGAAATGTGACTTTCCCTACTGTTTTGGAGTAGAGCTAGTAGGGTTGCAGCTTATGGCTGTGTTCTAAGGAACCTAGCCTAAGGTGAGTTAGGGCTAAAAATCCAGCTCTTGTTGGCTGCCTTGTTTGGAATAAGAGCCCCCATTTTCCTTCTCACAAAGGTGCCACCTGCTAATCAAGATGGGGGGTTGGGGGCTGTAAGGAGGGGGTTGCGGGTGTGCTGGAGGCACGACTGACTCCACCCTAATGTAACATTTTATAGGCTAGTAACTGACCTGCCACTGAGGCTTCACAGCTGAGTAGAAAATGGGTGCTAAATGCTGACAATCTCAAGATAGGTGCTAGCCACACCTTTTCACTAGTTCTCAACCTTCTCTCTTTCTCTTTTCCAAAAGGACAACACTCCAGCAATTCTACACTCCATCCTGGATCATCTATTTTTCCCTCTCTGGTGAATCATCCCCACAAGAATACTACAGCGCCATTTCCCCAATCTTTATTTAAAAACTAACCACGATTCCTCTACCCCTTCCAGCTCTCATTTCAATGACCTCTAACAGGCTCTTACTGCCCCGGCCACTCCACTGAAACAGCTCTCGTCCAAGGTCACCAATGACCTCATCACTAGACTCGATGCTCATTTCTCAATCTTCATCTTATTTGACTGGCCCAGCAACATTTGACACAGTTGGTCACTTCTTCCTCCTAGATATACTTTCTCTGCTTTGCTGCTAGAATAACATACTTACTGGTTTTCCTCCTCTCTTGGCCTCTGCTTCTCAATCACTATTTCCTTATCTCCCTAACCTCTAAATATTGCCAATCCTCCAGAGCTCAGTCCTTAAACCTCTTCTCCTTTCTAACTATGTCTACTCTTTCGTTGATCTCCTGCAGTTTTATGGCTTCCAATAGCATCAGTAAGCTCTGAACCTACAAACCTGTATCTCTAGCCTACATTTCTATACTAAATTCTAGAGCTATACATCTAAATGCCTACTAAACACTCTTTATTTTGAAATCTAGTATTTTGTATCCAGTAATTCTGAAAAGTTTAACATGCGCCAAACTGAATCCCAGATATTCCAATTCCTCTTACAAGCTTCCCTAATTCAGCTAATGGCAACTCTTTATTATATTATTTTACTTCCCCAGGGCAAACACCTAGACCTCACCCTTGACAACACTCTTTCTATCCCACCTTCTGTAAATTCCACTGGTTTTATCTTCAAAACATACCTCAAATTCTACTACTTCTCCCTACTCCTACCACCTCAACCATAATTGAAAACACCAGCATTCTCTGTCTGGTTAATTACAATAGCCTCCTTGCTTCCACCTGAGACCCTAAGCCTCACCACGGTAGTCTACTCTCAATGACAACCAGGCAGAGCGATAAGTAAATCAGATCACGGGACTCTGGTCAAAACCCTACAACAGCTTACCTCCTTATTCTGTGTTAAAGTCAAAGTCTTCTGACCTATAAGGCACTGTATCATTTGCTGCTACCATCACCACTACCATCCTTATCTGCTCCTCCTTTCCTTGCTCAACTGGCTATAGCAACCTGTTTCTCCAACTAAAATGTACATTTCCACCTCAGGGTCTCCACACCATTGTCTCTGCCTGGAATGCTCTTCCTCAAGATATCCACATGGTTTGTGCCACAACCTTCTACAGGTCTTTCTTGGCTCAAAAGCCACCTTCTCAGTGAGGCCTTTCTTGGCCACTCTATCTAAAATGTCACACACAGTCTCCACCCATTTCACCCACCTATTTTTTCTCCATAGCCTCTATCACTCTCTAACATATATTTTATCTATTTATCTTACGTATTATTGTCCATCTCCCACTGGAAATGGAAGCTCCATGAGGCTGCAAGATGTGGACCAGGCTCTTCAACTTACAGTGAAATGGGCTTTTTATGCCCTGAAAATCAGATGTATTTTAATAACTCAAAGTGACTAAAGAGTTGTGGGATCTGCCCAAGGGGAGAGGAAAGAGAGATCACATGGAGTAGCGGGCCCCAACCTTTTTGGCACCAGGGACTGTTTGCGTGGAAGACAATTTTTCCAAGGACCGGGGATAGGGGGGATGGTTTCAAGATGATTCAAGCACATTACATTTATTGTGCACTTTACATCTATTATTATTACATCAGTTCCACCTCAGTTCATCAGGCATTAGATCCTGGGGGTTGGGGACCCCTGTCATAGAGCATGTTTAATGGCAGAGGAAAGGGAAAAGAGGAAAGGGGGAAGCAGAATGGCAGAGGAAAGGGAAAAGAGGAAAGGGGGAAGCAGAAAGGGAACTTTTTCTTAAATGGGTATCCCCTGCTTTTAAAAAATTCACTTTATGCCACTTTGCTCTTACGAAAGACTTACATTAGTACCTGTTTTTACCAACCAAAAGAGATCCAAAGAAGATTTTAGCTTTTACAAAAACAGGTGAAAAGCAAAAACAGCGTTCAGTCTGCTCTGCAGTGAACATTTTAGAGGCAGGGAGAGCGGCACCACCAAGCTCCTTCCCCGGGAACTACACTCAGCATCTCAGCATCAAGCCTCCGTGGCTTTGAACTGTGTCTGTGAGCATCTGTGCTTTATCTCGATTTATTTTGTGCAGCCATTAGCAAGATGTGTCCTAAGGTAACTGCTTCTTCGCTTTATATCATTTAGGCTTACAAAAGGTTTTATAGGAACACTCTACTTTCAGATAGTGGGGTAAACATGTATTAATTTCATAAGAAAGTGTTCATTTACTTAGTAATTTACTTCACTGATACAGCAGAAGTAAAATTCATTCCAGTTCTGAGTCAAATTATGAAAAAGCAGAGACAAATTTAACAGGGACTTTGTTTACTGCAACCTCAATATTTTGCTAATGCCAAAAAGAAAGATCGATTCTTAAATTCCAGAATCGAGGACGTAAATTTTTGTTTAAATACCACTAAGAAAAAGAGTAGTATTTTATTTTACTGTTTTCCCCCTGCAAACATTACTTTCCTCCCTTTAAATACCATGTTTCCCATAAGCTATTATATCTTCTGCACAAAACAAACAAAAGTAAAAAGCAGGCAGAAAGTTTAGATAGAGTGACAAACTTGCACCTGGGAAATTTCTGTTACTAGCTGCTCTTATTGTTAATGAGTAACAATATTTTAAACATTAGCAGCAAGAGGACTGATCTTAGCAAAATCCATTTTCTCATCACTTGAATATTCGTTCAGCAATTACTGTTACTGCAGGGTCATAAATACTAGCCTTTAACAGCACTGGAGTCATTCCCCACAAGAACTCTCAAATGCTTAATTTAGTAACAGATTCTATTTTACAAATATCCTTTTTTTAACACAATGATTTTTAATACAATTTTTAAGTCTCATACTAAGCCAAATGCAAAGATTTACACTAAAATCTGTATGGTTTTTATCCCTATGGCAATCTTAAGAAGAGTTGAATTAAATTCAAGGAGAAAATAATGTAACATAAGTCTGACTTAAGACGGACAAAACTATGAAAAGTGGTGTACTGGTGAGTGTCCCGTTCTAAACCGTTAAATTGTTAAAATAAATATACCTGTGTGTGTAGTGTGCATTTTTTAAAAAAGTACTAATATAAAGT
The DNA here is from genome assembly GCF_002837175.3 of Physeter macrocephalus. Lineage (NCBI taxonomy): Eukaryota > Metazoa > Chordata > Mammalia > Artiodactyla > Physeteridae > Physeter > Physeter macrocephalus. The sequence goes on along the minus strand of NC_041215.1, from coordinate 86,004,800 downwards.
TCTTATTTAAGCATGTGTTTAATTTTACGGCTACAGAAATGAAAGAGCTTGAACTAAGATGCCATATTGGTATAACTTCAATAGACTTTATCCACCATGACTAAATTTTAAAATACTATATATTAATATAAAATCTGTTAAAATACAAATAAAATCAAAGAAGAACTAAATAAATGGAGAATACTATATGTTCATGGGTAAGAAAACTCAATACTGTCAAGATATCAGTTCTTCCCATCTACAGATTCAATGCAAACTCATCAAAATCCCAGCCAATTATTTTGTGGATATCAACAAACTGATTAGAAAGTTTATATGGAGAGAAAAAGATCCAGAATAACCAACTCAATATTGAAGGAGAACAAAGTCAGAGGACTGTCAGTATCCAACTTCAAGACTTACTATACAGCAACAGTAATCAAGACAGTGTGGTATTGGCAAAATAGACGAATAGATCAATGGGACAAAACAGAGAGGCCAGAAATAGACCCACGTAAATAAAGTCAAGTGATCTTTGACAAAGGAGCAAAGGCAATACAATGGAGCAAAGACAGTCTTTTCAAAAAATGGTGCTACAACAACTGGACACCCATATGTTAAAAAAATGAAATTTAGACACAGACTTTACACCCTTCACGAACATAAACTGAAAATGGATCACAGGCCTCATATAAAATGTAAAACTACAAAACTCCCAGAAGATAATACAGGAGAAAACTTAGCTGCCCTTGGGTATGGTGACGCCTTTCAGATACAGTACCAACGACACAATACAGGAAAGAAATAATTGATAAGCTGGACTTCACTAAAATTAAAATATCCTGCTCTGCAAAAGACAACGTCAACAGAATGAGAAGACAAGTCACAGACTGGGAGAAAATATCTGCAAACGACACATCTGATTAGGACTGTTATCCAAGATACACAAAGAACCCTTAGAACTCAAAGAAAAAATGAACGACCTAATTAAAAAATGGACGAAAGACATGAACAAAGATACCACACCAAAGAAGATACACAGATGGCAAAAGAACATATTAAAAGATGTCCAGCATCACATTTTGGTGTGGACTGTTTGTGAGTTGTCTCCCATCCACCCCCAAAGTTAATGTTGAAATTCCAACGCCCGACGTGGTGGTATATGTGTGTGTGTGGGGGGGTGGTGGTGGCTATGGGAGGGAATTCAGTCCTGAGAATGCAGCCCTCAGGAACGGCATTAGTGAGTGCCCTTATAAAAGAGACCCCCAGAGTTCCGTTGCTCCTCCTGCTATGGAAGGACACAGTGAGAAGACAGCCATCCACGAGCCGTGAGGCAGATCCTCATCAGGCACCAAATCTGGAACTTCCTAGCTTCCAGAACTGTGAGAAATAAATTTCTGTTGCTTATAAGTCACCCAGTCTGTAGTATTCTGTTAGAGCAGTCCAAATGGACTAAAACATCATTAGGGAACTCCAAATTAAAACAACAAGATATCACTACACACCTATATGAATGGCCAAAATCCAAAACACTGACAACACCAAATATTGGTGAGGATGTGGAGCAACAAAACTCTCATTCATTGTTGGTGGGAATGCAAAATGGCAGAGCCACTCTGGAAGATAGTTTGATGGTTTCTTACAAAACTAAACATACTCCTACCATACAATCCAGCAACTGTGCACCTAGGTACTTAATGAATTGAAAACTTATGTCTATACAAAATCCTACACACGAATGTTTATAGTAGCTTTATCCATAACGGTCCAAACTTTGAAGCAAACAAGATCTCCTTCAGTAAGCGAATGGATAAATAAAGTTGTACATTCAGATGGTGGAACATTATTCAGCACTCAAAATAAATACTTACCAAGGCATTAAAAGACATGGAGGAAACGTAAATGCACATTACTAGAAGCCAATCTGAATCATACATACTGTATGATTCCAACTATATGACATTCTTGAAAGTCAAAGCTATAGAGATTGTAGAAAGATGAGTGGTGGCTAGGGTTTAATGGGGAGGATGGGATGAACAGGCAGAACATACAGGATCTCTAGGACAGTGTAACTATTCTGTATGATACTACCATGGTGGATACATGTCATTATACATTCATCCAAACCCACAGGATGTAGAACACCAAGAGTGAACCCTAATGTAAACTAAAGACACGGAGTGATAACAGTGTGTCAAATGCAGGTTCATCAAATGGTAGCAGATGTACTGGTGTGGTGTGAGATGTTGGTAGAGAGGAGGCTGTGCATGTGGGACAGCAGGTACACATGGGTACTCTGTACTTTCTGCTCAATTTTGCTGTGAAGCTAAAACTGCTCTAAAAATAACGTTTATTAATTTAAAAAAATACAAATGAAGCTTAGAACAAGTAAATGTTTCCATATTAAAGCAAAAAGTACTGTTTCTTTAAGTGTTGGTTTATAGAATGAGTTCGAAACACAATAATGTGTTTTAAAATCAGGTAATTTGGAACTTTGGATCACATTTTAACCACAGTAATATAAAAGGTGGTTTCAATGCTGGCTCACAAGTCAATTTAAACCATTTTCCCCATAACTTTAAGTGAGGTAACATGTATGTGAAGATCCAGACTTTTCTTTTACTAATGGAGACATCAAGAATACCTATCCTCCCCTCCAAATTGCTAATGCAAACACCCATCACCCTTTCTCCTCCTAGTCCCTTCTACTGTCTCTTGGCTGAAGCCTATAGAGTTCTACCTTCCCTGTGACACAGGAAGGTGGAGTGGGGGGAGAAGGTATGTGTGAAATAGACTAAACAACCTTTGTACTGGGAAAATGTGTCCCAACAAGAACAGCAGCTGCAGCAACAGCAGCAACCATGTGCACTGACTGAGCATTTGGATGTTGCCAGGAGTCACTACATTAAATGCTGTATATCTCATTTAATCCTCACAGTAATACTATGAGGTAGATACTGTAACTATCCCAGCTTCCCAGATGAGAAAACCAAGGCTCATAGCAGTTAAATAGCTTCCCCTAAATTCTCATGGCTAATAGGTAGGCAGACACAGTCAGTCTATCTAGAGAGAATACAATCTTAACCATATCTTTATTATTTCTTTCCGAACTTCAATTGTTTTATAAGTGAACAGGTCTATTCCTGACTGCTCTGGGAAAAGTTTTATTTCTCTAGGTTGAAAGTAATTAGGAGATCACCATTTATTAGGGAAATATAAGACAATGGGAGAGGGGAAATGGCTTAGGAAACAATACAGGCAAATAATTCCACTAACTACAAAATAGACCTAGAAATCTGCTAGCAGTTCACAATTATCTTCCCATTCCCCACCCCCAGAATGACCTCTTTCTGGTAAACTTAAGGCCTTAAGAAGTCTGTGGTACATATTGCTTATTAAGCCATACTGTGCCTTGTGGAGCATATGGATTCACTTTGAACCTGAAATATGTATTTGAGCCTTTGCAAAATTTTGCATACTTTCCACAAGTCGAGTCAATGGAGAAAACAGAAACAAATTCATTCATTTATTCATTAAAGATATGAGTGTCTACTATTTTGTGCTGAGCACCTGTGCAGGAAACTAAAGATATAAAGGCCACTGCCTTCAGGGAGATTACTGCCTACCTGGGTATACAGTGATTAGTCAAATGCTAGCACACACACAAACGTAGCAGAAAATGTGCTACAAAGGAGAGGTATATGTACTTTGCTGAGTGACAGGAAGATGTGACCTAGTCAGGAAGTTCAGGGAAGATTCACAGAGTAAACCAATGTTTGAGATGATATTTGAAACTCTAAGTGGGAGTTACCTAGGAGAAGGTAAAAGGGAAGAGCTGGGGAAGACAGAACAGCATATGTAAATGACCTGAGGTAGGAAGGAGCAAGGTGAATGGCAGCACCTGGAAGTTAAGTCTAGTGTGGTAGACTCAAAGAGAACTGGGGGGTGGGGTGCAGTAAGAGATGAACTGAAGAGGGAATTAGTAACAAATATCCATGCAGGACCCTGTTAGGCTATATTAAAGATCTTGTCTTTATCCTAAAAGCAACAGGGAGACATCAAAATATCTTAAGCAGGGAAGGGGGTCACACTAAATATTTACATTTTGAAAACATTCCTTACATTGCTGTGTGGAAAATGGTCTGGAAGAGGACCAGAGGAGGCTATGTCAGTCGACTACTGTGATAACTCAGGTAAAGATTATGGCAGACTGGACTAAGGTAATATCAGAGATAAAGGGAAGAGGATGGATTTGAGAGGGATTTAGGAAGTAAAAAAAATCAACCAAACTTATGTTTTTGGAATATGGGAGGTGAGGGAGAAGGAGATATCAAGAATAGTTCATAGTTTTCCGGCTGTACAACTGAGATGGATACAGATATCTTTTACTAAGATAGAGACAATGGAAAAGGAGCTGGTTTTGGACAAACTAGGATTAAGCTGCCTTTGAGATACACAAGAAATAAATACGTCAATGACGTGTGTGTGTGGTGGGGGGGAAGTGGGCTGTAGATATAAATTTGGGAGACCTTGGTACACAGGTGGTAACTAAAGTCCTGCAGATGGGATGAGCCAGACTGTGGAAAGAATACAGAGTGAGACTAGGAGATGACACCTGGAATGAGAGAACCACACGTAAGTCATGATAATATATGGCAGACCTGTGACAGGTGTGTAATAGAGGGACAAAGAAAATAAATGGGAGCAAAGCAGAGGAGAGATTAATTACATGAAGAGATATGGGGGAAAGCTGGGTTTGAAAAGGATGTTATAGACTAAGGAAGACTTCATCTGGTAAGGACATGGGGATCAGACCAGCTCACTGTGAGGAAAATAAAAAAGTAATTTAGAAAGATCTCTGAGACATGTTAAATGGGGTTGGTGGGGGAACAAAAAAGAAGAAACAGAAAGAAAAAGGAAGGTTCTGAACAGTGGATATGAAAAGCTATCTGCATGTGTATGCTGGCAATATAAAACAGACTCTTTCTGGAAAGATACACAAGAAAATGGTAATAGTGGTTTCCTCTAAGAATAGTTCTCTACAGTAGAAAGAAAACCTACTTTTCACTGTATACTCTCTTCTATTCTATTCTGAATTGTTCACTATGTATTAAAAAAAAGTATTTTTTTACTTGTTTCTTAATTTAAAAAGTAAGTGGGGGGCGGAGGGGGGGACAACAGAAAAACTAGTGAGTAAAGCACTAAGGCCACAGGAGAAAATCTAAACCATAAAGGTTTTTAAATAGGCAAAGTGAATTTGTATGATATGCTATGTTATCCTCAATCCTAGCACTCTGGCACTAGAGATTTCCTAATTCTGGAATAACAAAGATTTAATAACAGCTTTTAGATATCTTAGGTAACATCCTTTCCCCCATTCTTTGCACATTATAAAGTTTAGAGCTCATCCAAAATTTAAGCCGTTTTGCCAATGCATTGTAAATCTGTATCACAAGTCAACCATATTTGACAGGATCATGTCATTTTAATTTACCACCTTCTACTTTAAGACAGACTATGACTGGGTAAAATACAACTAACAAGCTGATAAATGTACCAAGCTCTAGTCTAGTTTATCATGAAGCTTAAACTAAGCACAAACTCTAAAAGTACCTGTTTTTTTAGTTTTTCTATATGTTTTGTTTTGAAGTTTGATTTGAGAGCCAAGTATGAATTGTGTTGTGTGCCGCATCTTTGTTCAAAACTTAATAATCCACACTGAATCCCTGACCTGCAAAAAACTTTCAAAATTAAATAAGTCTATTTCCTGTTTATGTTGTTTTATGGAAGATCTTTTTCCTTAGCAGATAATGTAATTATAAAGCTTTATAATATAGATAGTACATATAGATATAAAACTGTAAGTGAGATACTCCCAAAACTCAGGGCTAATGATTCATTTTTGTAACATTTATTGAGTAACCACTATATGCTGGGCATTGTTAGGTACTGAAAATAGAGTGATGAACAGAATAGACATGACCTCTGCCCTCACAGAGATTATACAAATACTAAACAAACACCACAAAATTATTAACGTGAAATAATACTGGATAAATGCAAAGCTACTTACATAAGTGGAATATCTCCCAAAAAGAGTAGAGGAAAAAGAGTACTTAACAAACTGATCCTTTGTTTTTTTTGTTTGTTTGTTTTTGTCCTAACACATCTAAGGAGTGGGTTATACTCCTGTCAGTTGACACTGGTTCACTCCAGTAATAGGGGGAGAGGGAGGGAAGGAACAGTATGGAGAAAAACTCCCAGGTGATTTTAATAAGCAACGCTCTTAAGAACTACTAAGTTGCTGCAACTAAAGATCCCGTATGCCGCAACTAAGACCCGGCGCAGCCAAATAAATAAATATTAAAAAAAAAAAAAGATAACTACTAAGTTCACTGATGGTATTACTACAGCTGAAACAATGGGTTGCAACTTTGGCTTCCAAGTGGAATCACCCATGGAGCTCTAAAAATTACTGATTCCTAGGCTGTAGCCCTGAGAGATTCTGATTTAATCAGTGTGGGAGTGTGCTGTGTGATCTGAGCTTAGAGAGATTTAAAAACTCATCAGGTGATATGAAGTGCAGCCAAGATTCAAAACAACTTGGGGGAGCAGGAGATCTGATATGCAGAAGAATGGGAAATGGCAGAATAGAAACATAAGAAAATATTCTAATTCTCAGATATGACATAATTATCTAGGCTGTGTAACTGTTACTCCTATTGTGCAGACAGATGTTAACAGGCTATGATAACTTCTTGCCAAAACTCACTATCATCTGTGGATTATAGTGAATTTATGAAGGTAATGCTACTCTGGTTGGGCTCAGCCAGGGGCATGCCAGCCTCCCTGGACAGCTTCCCTATCACCACCTCAAAAAGCTACAATGGGGCTTCCCTGGTGGTGCAGTGGTTGAGAGTCCGCCTGCCGATGCAGGAGACACGGGTTCGTGCCCCGGTCCGGGAAGATCCCACATGCCACGGAGCGGCTGGGCCCGTTGAGCCATGGGTTTTCTTCTTCCTTCTTCTCCAGGCCCCATATCCAATCATTCAACAAGCCCTTTTAAGCAGTCGTTCTTATAACACAAGAACAAGAATGGAAGTAGCAAACTAATTGTTTTTGGAAGGCTTAGAAATCCTCTGGAATCCATGGAAAAATTCCTCATGTCTTTGATCATGCCATTTCTCCCGCCTCCATGATCATCCCTGTCTCTTTCAATATACTTTATTGGAATTAATTAATAAATAGAAAGCCCTCCCTAATACTAAAGTGACTTCTCCCTCCTTCTGAACTAATTTAATACACACTGTTGTTTGGTTTTATAGTTAGGTTACACAGATGGAGGGGCAACCAGAAGAAGAGCACAGCAGCTTGAGGTCAAGGCAGAAAACATGAAACATGTAAACAACACCTGAAGGCACCGAACAGTAACATGTTACACAATAACAGCCTTGAGTTAACTGGACAAGACTGAGTGATGCTCAGTACATATTCTGTTTCCTGAGACAAGTCAAATATTAATTTTCAAACATCTGGAAAACTTAAAATGTTCTTGAAAACTGATGTGTTAGACCAAAGAGACATGACAACTAAATGCAATGTGGTATCCTGGAATGGATCCTGGAACCAAAAAGAGAATATTAGAGAAAAAAACAATAAAATCTGAATAAAGCCTGCAGTTCAGTTAGTAGTAATTTACCAGTATTAATTTCTTAGTTTTGACAGATATAGCAGAAGGTTTCACAAATATTTTCTCATTTCCAATCGCTTTCTATTGCTTAAGGGATAGGCACCATTATAGTACTAAGTCAATAGTGCTAAGGTCTGCCCAGATGAGAGATGAAGTCTTCTGCTTCACACTCCAATGCTCTTCTAGACTACGTCGCCTCGTGTCCAAGTCTTGGCTGTCATTCAATCCACCGAGTGAGAGCACCAGCCATGGAATGAATATAGTTCTATCTGACAAAACCTTATCACAATTTGCAGTATTATGAATCCTTTTGTTTCACGGCACTCACAGAAAACCCTGACATCCATTTTAACCATTAGTACATAAAATATATTTCATACTAAGCTTGCATTACTGTTCAGTGCCCCTATGAGGAGAGGTAAAGGGCTTTGTCTCAAGTGCTATTAAACACTCTGAAATCTACTTTAAAAAGGAAAAAAAAAAATGCCAGTGAATCTTTGAAGCACGACTCTTCACTGTACTTCTTTAGAGAAAAGGAAATGTGCTGAAGCATCAGAAGGAAACACTAAGAGCCTACTTATGAAAATTCAAGTCTCCTGTTCTTCCAAGGTAAAGACTATTTCATTTACTGCACAGTCCAACTCTTTTGATCAACCTAACAGTATAATAGTAAGGAGAATAATTTTATAAAAATCCCAGAAACTGTTTTGTTAAATGACATTTAAACTATGATTACTTTGAATATTACAGCTGCTGAAAAGTGATTTCCTTTGTCATCAGGAAATCACTATTTCCTGGTAAAGACTATTTCATTTACTGCACAGTCCAACTCTTTTGATCAACCTAACAATATGATAGTAAGGAGAATAATTTTATAAAAATCCCAGAAACTGTTTTGTTAAATGACATTTAAAGTATGATTACTTTGATATTATAGTTGCTGAAAAATGATTTCCTTTGTCATCAGGCTAAACAGTTTTTCCAGTATTTTAACCTATGATATACCTGAAAGCTCTAGTGATTACTCACCCTCATCCTTTATATTATACTTTACACTAAATAGAGATTACAATTTCTTCTAACATTAGAAGTTTAGATGTTATAGCATTTTTATACGTCCCAAAGCAGCTAGTATAATACTTTCCACAGAACATTTAATAAAATGCTTGTTGAGTAAATGTCAAGCATGATAAAAGGCATCATGGCACAAGACTGATTCTTTATAAAAATATCTTTTGTCCTATCCACCAATGTTTTATTTTACGTACATCAGAAATCAGGCACTGTAGACCGTGGTAGGGATAAAAAAGATAAATAAAATGCCACATAACTAAATTTACAGAACGGTTGCAACACAGTGTAACATGTGCAGAACTACAGACAGTTCAATGTCCCATGGAAGGATGAAGGAGGATGTATCAACTCTGCTTAACTGTGTAGAACAGAAGGCTCTATGCATGCCTGAATATAAGGCAATCTACCATTTCCCCAGTACAAAGAGAAAAAAAGTTGTTTCCCTCCAATCTAATTACATCAATTTTTAGGAATGTCAAGGATACAGCCATTTAAAATATTCACTAGTTTTGAGATATTTAAAATCACCCAATAAAATAAGAAATTAACTTGCAAATAATGCTTTTCTCTACTCATGTTTCATTAAAATTTTATTCAGCTCCTTGACATCAGTGTCTTCATCATCACCAGAATCCTTTTCTAGAGTACACGATCTTCACTTCTAAGTTATCGAGATACAGCACTTTTTGATTCTACAACTGACACCATTATCACAAATTTTATGGTGGCCAAAAGTACGATTTGTACAATCTTTAAATGTTTTTTCGTTCAACCTAAAAGCATATTCATTATACACTCAATGGGACCACTTATTATATTCCTTTTTACATGTTTTAATCAGCTTTGTTGAGTTATAATTTATATTAAAATTCACCATTTTGAAGCGGACAACTGGTTAAGTTGCAACAAGTATATATAGCCCTGTAACATCACCACAATCATCATACAGAACATTTCCACTACCCCAAGAGTTTCCTCATGTTCCTTGCAGTTAAACTCCTCTCCCCACCCCTATCCCCTAAGAACTACTGATCTGCTTTCTGCCATCACAGTTTTTCCTTTTCTAGAATGTCATATCAGTAGAAGTATAGAGTAAGCAGAACTTTGAGACTGGGTTCATTCATTTAGCATAATCCCTTTAGACTCATTCATGTTGTGGCATGTATCAGTAGTTCATTCTACTACACAGATATATCACAATTTTTATTCACTCATCCAGTTTGTAAACACTGGATTATTTTCAGCTTTTGGCTATTAGGACTACAACTGCTATAAATATTCAAAGTACATCTCTGTAAAAACATGTTTTCATTTCCCTTAAGTAAATGCCTGTAAGTGGTATTGGTGGGTGTATTCATTTCCTAGAGCTGCCATAACAAAGAATCACAAACTGAGTGACTTAAACAACAGAAATTTATTCTCTTCCAGTTCTAGAGGCTAGAAGTATGAAATCAAGGTGTTGGTAGGGCCATGCTCTCTTGAAGCTTCTAGGAAAGAACCTGCTCCATGTCTTTTTCTTAGCTGATGTTAGTGTCTGTAATCCTCAGCAGTCCATCTCGCCCCTCTGTATCCTCCTTGTTTCTCTCCTCTTTTTGGAAGAACACAAGTCATATTGGATTAAGAAATCCCTACTCAAGTAAGACCTCATATTAAGCTGCAATGACCCTATTTCTAAATAAGGTCACATTCTGAGGTACTGAGGGTTAGGACTTAAACATACTTTTGGCGGGGGTGGGGGGCGCGGGCACAACTCAAACCGAACAATGAGTCATACGGTAAGTGTACGTTTATAACAACAAATTGCCAAACTATTAGTCAAAGTGGATACACCATTTTGCCTTTTCAACAGCAAACGTATGACAGCTCCAACCCAACCACTCCACATCCTCCCCAACACTTAGTATAATTTTTTTTTAAATTTTAACCATTCTAGTCTGTATGTAGTTGTATCTCACTGTGATTTTAAATACATTTCCTTCGTGACTAATAATGTTAAGCATCACTGGAATTTATACAGTTTTGTAGGTGGCATGTACATTCAGTCTTTTACCCATTCTGAATTGGTTTGTTTTTCTTATAACTAAGATATAAGAGTTCTTTATAGGTTCTGGATACAAGTCTTTTATCAGACACAGGTTTTGCAAATACTCTCTCCCTGTTTGTGGCTTGACTTTTCATTTTCTCAATAGTTTTCTATTTTGATGAAGTCCAATTTACCCATTTTGAGGCCTAAGAAATCTTTGCTTAATCCAAGGTCATAAAAACTGTCTCATATGTTTTGTTTTTGACGTTTTATTACATTAGCCTCTACATTAAGACATGACCCATTTTGAGTTAATTTTTATATGTGAGGCAAAGCAAAGGTCAAGGCTCACTGTTTTGCACGTGGATATGCAGTTATTCTAGCACCATCTGTTGAAATCCTTTCCCTACTGAATTGCCTTGGCACATTTGTCAAAAATCAACTGACCATTTTTGTGTTGATCTATTTTGGGGCTCTCAAGTCTGTTCCACTGATCTATATGTCTATCCTTATGCCAATACCACACTATCTTGATTACTACAGCTTTATACAGTATGTCTTGGAATCAAGTAGTCCAAGTCCTCCAACTTTGTTCTTCATTTCCAAAAATTATAATGTCCAAGGTGGTACCAGTTGTATCCAGTACTTCCATCCTGTTGATTTCAATTAAAAATTTGGTATTTCAATGATACTACTCAAGAAAATGAGGATTATGTCTCTGCTGTTTAAAATATGTACTGTATTGATATTACCTACCACACTGGAGACTTACATATATAGATAAGTATAAATACATACTTCGAGTGTGTGTATGTGGATATATATACACACTTACTTAAGTGTGTGTGTGTATATACTTACTTTAATGTATACCTCTAGAGTTCAATATCACATAAAATAAATCTTGAATCCAAAGACAGCTGACTACTGAAGGATTAAAAAAATTCGTTATAAGCATATATTGCCCATTATGTGACCCTCCTCTTGTCCCCATACTGCCATTGCCAAGAACCCTGGGAACATATAAAGTAAAACTTGTATTAACAATAATAATTATTTTAAAGTGAACTCATACTCTTTAGGAACACATTTAAAAATCAATAGAATGATGAAAATTCTTGCACATAAAAAAAGGAAAAATTACTAGTTGTAAGAACTATTTTAACAGCAAAAAGAATACCCCAGGAAAAGGAATATTTTGAGTGTGCGTGTATAACAAATACATACAAATATTCTTATAAGGATATTTTATATATATCATTATATATCCATCCTTATATACCTTATCTATCTATGTCTGTCTGCCTATCTCCATATATATACTTTCATACATATCCTTGCATCATACAAATCATAGAACAGCAGGTACCTTAGAAATTTTTCACTTGGAGGCTTAAATTTTCATAGCTGAAAATGGTTCTGAAAATGGTTTTGTCCCTTAAAGACGATGCACACAAATACTGCAACAAAATAGTTCTTTTGCTGTATATACACAAAAATTAAAAGTTATGAATACTAAGCCAGAATTTTGTCATTTACCTACATAGAATTTATTTACCTGGAATTATATAAAATACTAGTATCTTACCTTACCCCTTTCTCTACCTTTCATAAATTACAAGTCTCAAACCAATTCCCCCCTGAAGATATTATTATATATCCTTTAACTTTAGAAAAATTTCCATGACAATGATAAAGTTGTGTTTTCTATTACTAAAACCATTTCACCTGTCCTTCATATTTTGTCCTCCTCAGTACCTGCGCATTGAAACTTCAATATAAATAGAAATGAAATACAATTCAAATACATACTAAAATTTGAGTAGGGCATAAAATAATATTACATCATGCTAGCTCCAAGAAATTTCAGATAGTGTTAGATAATCCTAAAATTACGTGAAACATTTGCCCATAAATTTCAGTGATTCTGAATCAGTTGGGAATAAGGAAACACACTTGAAAATTATATTTTTTCAATCTCACTTCCTTTGCATGCCCAAATTATAGTGATACACTTAAAATTTTCTCTTTTACATTCAGAGACTGTCAATTTTTCTTATTCAGAAAAAAAAGAAATACCTGGTAAAAAGATTGAGAGAGTTAACTATAAAGAAATGCACACAAATGAGAAAGTTCTAAGATGCAAAGAACATATGCAAAAACAGTGAATGAGTCACTGTAGTATTTTTTGAAACTTCATTATCCTATCCATACTATCTACGTTACAGAGGTTCCCTTTGATAGGGGTCATTTGAATAAGTTAGCTAAATGATTTTTCTGTGGTCTATATATATGAAAGAATAATATACATTTTTATCAGCAGAAGCTGACTCTACAGAGAAATAAATGTCACCAATTAAAAATTAATGTTGAATATGTTATTTCATACAATTATTACCAGATGAATAAGTAGGGCTGTGTTCTATTTTTCTTTCCCTTTGAAATAATGAGGTTCACTTTAGCTTTCATAAGATATTACTTCAATATGAAAGTTCATTTTGTCAGAGATGTCTCCCAAGGAAAACTGAACATAGAATCTGCTCAAAGTAGCACTAGAAGCTTCTGCTTCTTCAGAGAAGAAAAACCTCAGAAGAGCGATTATCAGTACGTTTTGGTTTCCAGGTTTTGCTATTGGAGTCCCTCCCTGATGTAGGTTTCCCATTGCAGAAAATAACTCTTGGATGATAAACACAGGTTATATGGAATTTCCAAAGTGGCATTTGTGAGCCTGGCAAACTCTGAGTTAGACAGAAACAATGGCATTTAAAAAATTGTTAGTCTGGAACCATTTCAAATCAGGAAAGGAGCTGATTGGAGTTAAAATGTTCCAAAGTCCTTGTGTACATGAGAGGCTGTTAAGATATTAACTTAGAACTTAAGTAGGCATGGTAAAATTTCAAGGGAACCGTAAGAAAACAGAAATAGTATGTATCTTCTAAAAATAAAGATGAAAAAAAAATGGAAAAAAAAAGAAACTAATAAACATGTAAAAAACCTACAATAAATTTAAAAGGGGAGAAAGAAAAAGTGCAGAAGATAATAGTGAGAGAGGGACAGGAAAAGACAGATAAAATAGGAAGTACTAAGTAGATAGTAGAAACAAGCCCCAATCCAATAAATATAAATGGATCACTTTTCAAAGATTGTCAAAGTGAATTCTCTCTGTCCCACACACACATACACACAAAGAGTAATAAGGTATTTTTAAAAGACAAAACTTAAAAGCTATAAAGATAAATGTTTCAGGGAATTCCCTGGCTGTCCAGAGGTTGGTACTCGGTGCTTTCACTGCCATGGCCCGGATTCAATCCCTGGTTGGGGAACTAAGATCCGCAAGCCATGTGGGAAAGCCAAAAAAAAAGATAAACATTTCAATTTACTGAGGCATATGATTTCAAACTTGCTTTAGCTAATAAAATAGCCTCAAGATACACTGCTATGGGAGAGATTAAACAAATGCACGCATTTTCATGCTTGTTTTTGATAAGTAGGAAAAAAAAAAGAAGATATAAAATATTTGAACACACAATTACTGAGCTTTATATAATGGAGACAAACAGAACCCTAAACCTAACAGAGAAGACACATTTTTTTTCAAACACACTGAAAATACTTACAAAACCTAACTATGTATTAGGCCAAAAAGCACATCTCAACAAATTTTTAGAACCACAGTATCAGAGGAACCACAAAAACAGTACTTAGAGGTAAATTTACAGTTCACAGGCTTACATTACAGAAGAAAAGTTGATGATTAGTGAGCTAAATACTCAAACTAAAAAAAACTACAAAGAGAACAACAGAATAAGCTACAAAGATTAAAAGTGTTTTTTATTTATTTTGGCCAAGACTAATGAAATATACAAACCTGTGACAAGACTGACTGAAAAAAGGCACAAACAACAGACAAGAAAAAAATCTTAGACAAATGGTCCTACTCCTAGAAAAATATTAATATTAACATAACTTACCAAAAGAAACAGACTATGACAATACTGCTATAATCAATTAAGAAGTGGACTCGTAGATAATCTCTACCTTTTCTTTATGCCAAGCCACTCCAAATATAAAATTACCAGGTCCAAATATTGTTTTACAGAAGAGTTCTATTAAATTTTAAGCAGATCATTCCAATCTTAAAACTCTTTGAAGAACCAAAAAATTTCTTCTGAGACCAATATAACCTTGATATTAAAAACAGGCTAATAAAGCAGAATTTTAAAAAAAGAGTTAAAAGCTAATTGCACTAACGAACATAGATGCAAAACTCTTAATAATAAACCACATCCAGAAGTGTTTATATTAAAAAGGATGATATATCATGACCAAATTGGGAATGCAAAGTTAGTTTGACATTAGAAAAATTATACAAATGCAATTTCTCATATTAATAGACTAGAGAAAAAAACATGACTATTTCTTTCAATAGCAGATAAGCATTTGATGAAAATTTTAATACCCAATGAAGAGTTTCCATAAGAACACCACAAACAACAAAAACACCATCTTAGAAAATTAGAAAAAAGGACCTCATTAACTGATAAACAGTAATCTTTCAAACATACACATCAAACATCATTTTCAAAGACAAAAATTTGTACCACTCTGGTTAAAATCTCAAACAAGACAGGAAACCCACATATGACCTAGTGGATATTACAGTAAGATAAAGAACTAAATGGAAAAGGGATTAAAAAAGAAGAAAGAAAACTGTCATTTAGAGATAATAAAATTGTCTACATAGAAAGCACAAAAAATGTTTAAGCAAATTATTAGATTTGATAAAAGTGTTGAGGTAAGGTTGCTAAATACAAGGACAGAAAAAAAAGTCAACCTAATTTCTAAATAGAAGAACAGGAACAAATTGAAATTTTTAGATGATGTAATTTACAATACATACCATCAAAATTCTAAATACTTAGGAATAAATCTAGTAAAATATGTACAATACTTACATAGAACAAGTTATAAAACATAACTAATCAAAGAAGTCCTAAATTAATGCGGTTATGTATATATTCACGAACAAAGAGATTCAACATTTTTTTTTTTTTTTGCGGTACGCGGGCCTCTCACTGTTGTGGCCTCTCCCGTTACGGAGCTCCAGACGCGCAGGCCCAGCGGCATGGCTCACAGGCCCAGCCGCTCCGCGGCATGTGGGATCTTCCCAGCCTGGGGCACAAACCCGCGTCCCCTGCATCGGCAGGCGGACTCTCAACCACTGCGCCACCAGGGAAGCCCTCAACATTTTTAAGAATTTCACTTCTCTCTAATTTGATAAACAAGTTCAATAAAATTCCAATCAAGACCACAAAAAGAATTTTTCAAGAATTTGATAAGCTGATTCTCAAATTATATGGATCAGTCAAGCAGCTCCTGATGAAGGAGGCATGGATTCTTGCCCTAACAGATATCAAGACCCAATAGGATTTTAGTAATTAAAACAGTACCATGTAGTATCTGTGCAGAGACAGAAAATCTGATCAATAAAACAGAAGAGCCCAGCATGGAACCATGCACAGAATCATGGAATGACAGAAGTGGTACTCTAGTCAACAGAGAGACTATTCAATAAATCATACTAGAACAAACAGTTATCCATACGGGGAAAAATGCAACTGAACCATGAACTTACACTATCCAAAGAACCAATATTCCAAATAGATTTAAAATAAATATGAAGGACAAGACTTTAAAAATAAAATATTGATAGTATCTTCAAGACCTCAGAGCAGATGAAGAGTTCTTAACCATGACCTAAAAAAGTTCTAACCATGTAAGAGAATGATACACATGGACTAGGGAAAAAAAATCAAGAAGTCTGCAGAGTGTCAATATTGATAAGCATATATACCAAAGAGAATTACTGCACTCTGCTGACGGGACTATATAATGGTGCATGACCAATGTAGCGTTATCTTGCACAGATGAACACGCACATACCTTATGACCCTAACTCCACTCCTAGATATACATGTAAAGAACTTACTCACATATACCAGAACACATGTTGAATAATCATCACATTAAAAGTGCTCATGACAAAAAAAACATTGAACACTTGATATTCTCAACTATAGAATATATCAAGGTATTTTCACATAATGAAATATTTAGTATACAACAGTGAAATTAATGAACTACAGCTACATGCCATGGCTCAAATAAATCTTAAAACACAATTTAAGAGAAAAAGGAGTTTCAGTTCAAGATGGCAACATTTAAGGCCTGTACCTAAGAGAAAGGCCCCAAAAATATCAGCTCTGAAAGACAATGGGACATATGTCCATGAGACCCACAAGGGTATAATGAAATGAAAAACAGGTCTTAAAGGGCACAAAGAGACTCACCAAGGCTATCCCACAGAGCCCAGCACAGAGTAGCAGACTGAAATACCCTATCTTTGCATAAAAGAGGTCATCTGCTTATCTTGAAAGCTTCTGCCTGAGGGCAGGCCTCTAATTTAATACACATCTAGGGGCCTACAGAAATTCTCCCCAAAGAACAGGAAGCCAACGGGTATCATCTTCACTCTCTCCTTCTACTTGACTCCAGGTTGTTGGTATCTCCAATCTCCAAGGAACTTGTGCAGAAGTCTGGCCCCACCCTCATACCCTGGCTCTGATGGCCAGCAGGGCTTGTGATCAACAGATGGTAGCAAACAAACAATTCTTACTTGGCTATCACCCCAGGGCTCAGTGCAGAGAAAGCACACAGAAACACTCATCTCCCAGTCCTCCCCAGAAATAGGTATATCTGAATACTTTAAAAGATACTACCTGAGATTTTAGCTTCCAATTTGCCTGAATCTAGGTGCTGATTAAGAGCCTTCCCTTTGGGACACTGACACACCCTGAATTACTGGGAGCAACTAAGAACAAGGTAGGCTGGCTTGTACTATCTCAAGGTTTCAAAGACAACTAAGAGCTAGGGCAAAGTTAAACAATAAAGTTCATCTACTACACTAAGTCAGTACTCCTTTAAGAGGTGGCTGAATTATCTAATGCATAGAAACAAACCAACACAGAGTCAAGGAAAATGAAGAATCAAAGGAATATATTCCAAACAAAAGAATAAGATAAAATATCAGAAAAAGACCTTAATGAAACAGAGATAAGTAATTTACCCAATAAAGAGTTCAAAACAGCTGGCATAAAGATTCACACTGAGGTCAGAACAATGTATAAAGTGAGAATTTCAACAGAGATAGAAAATATAAGAAAATACCATGCAGAAATCACAGAGCTGAAGAATACAACAACTGAACTGAAAAATACAATAGAGGGGTTTCAACAACAGACTAAATGAGGAAGAAAAAAGGATAAGTCAACTCAAACAGAAGGCAGTGAAACTTGGGACTTCCCTGGCGGTCCAGTGGTTAAGGCTCTGCATTCCCAATGCAGGGGACGCAGGTTCGATCCCTGGTCAGGGAACTAAGATCCTGCATGAGTGAGGATAGCTTAAGGGACTTATGGAAGATTGTCAAGAGGACCAATATTAGCATCACAGGGCTCCTAAAAGGAGAAGTGAGAATCAACGGGACAAATATCTAAAAATATACAGAAATCTGTTTCATTTCTATACACTAATCATGAACTATCAGCAGGAGAAAACTTTTAAAAATTAAATTTAAAATTGCATCAAAAAGAATAAAATACCTAGAAACAAGATAGAAAACCCAGAGATAAACCCACGCACATATGGTCACCTTATCTTTGATAAAGGAGGCAAGAATATACAATGGAGAAAAGACAGCCTCTTCAATAAGTGGTGCTGGGAACACTGGACAGCTACATGTAAAAGAATGAAATTAGAACACT
>NC_041215.1:85978006-85986096 GCF_002837175.3 Physeter macrocephalus | reverse complement strand
CCCTCAGAATGGGAGAAAATATTTGCAAATGAAGCAACTGACAAAGGATTAATCTCCAAAACATACAAGCAGCTCATGCAGCTCAACATCAAAAAAACAAACAACCCAATACAAAAATGGGCAGAAGACCTAAACAGACATTTCTCCAAAGAAGATATACAGATTGTCAACAAACACATGAAAAGATGCTCAACATCACTAATCATTAGAGAAATGCAAATCAAAACCACAATGAGATATCACTTCACACAAGTCAGAATGGCCATTATCAAAAAATCTACAAATAATAAATGCTAAGAGGGTGTGGAGAAAAGGGAACCCTCTTGCACTGTTGGTGCAAGAACAGTATGGAGGTTCCTTAAAAATCTAAAAATAGAACCACTATATGACCCAGCAATACCACTACTGGGCGTGTAACTTGAGAAAACCATAATTCAAAGAGTCACGTTACCGCAATGTTTATTGCAGCACTATTTACAACAGTCAGGACATGGAAGCAACCTAAGTGTCCATCGGCAGATGAATGGATAAAAAAGATGTGACACGTATATACATGGAATATTACTCAGCCATAAAAAGAAACGAAATTGAGTTATTTGTAGTGAGGTGGATGGACCTAGAGTCTGTCATACAGAATGAAGTAAGTCAGAAAGAGAAAAACAAATACTGTATGCTAAGAGCTAACACATATATATGGGATCTAAAAAAAAAAAAATTGGTCATGAAGAACCTAGGGGTAAGATGGGAATAAAGACACAGACCTACTAGAGAATGGACTTGAGGATACCGGAAGGGGGAAGGGTAAGCTGGGACAAAGTGAGAGAGTGGCATGGACATATATACACTAACAAATGTAAAATAGATAGCTAGTGGGAAGCAGCTGCACAGCACAGGGAGATCAGCTCGGTGCTTTGTGATCACCTTGAGGGGTGGGATAGGAAGGGTGGGAGGGAGATGCAAGAGGGAGGGGATATGGTGATATATGTATGCATATAGCTGATTTACTTTGTTATACAGCAGCAACTAACACACCACTGTAAAGCAATTATACTCCAATAAAGGTGTTAAAAAAATAATTTATTTTAAAAAAAGAATAAAATACCTAGGAATAAATTTAACTAAAGAGGTGAAAAGCCCTGTACAATGAAAGCTATGACACTGATGAAACCAACTGAAGAAACAAATAAATAGAAAGGTATTCTGTGCTCATGGATTGGAAAAATTAATATTGTTTAAAAGTCCATACTGTACAAAGCAATCTAAAGATTCCATGAAATCCCTTTCAAAATGCCAATGACATTTTTCACAGAAATAGAACAATCCTAAAATTTGTATGTAACCAAAAAAGACCCCGAACAGCCAAAAAACACTCTTGAGAAAGAAGAAAGCTGGAGACATGACACTTCCTGATTTCAAACTTTATTACTAAACTATAGTCATCAAACCAGTACAGTACTGGCATAAAAACAGACACACAAAATAAATGGAACAGAATAGGGAGCAGGAAATAAACCTATACATATATGGTCATTTAATATGCAACACAGGAGCCATGGGGAAAGGACATTCTCTACAAAATGGTGATGGGAAAACTGGCAGTAACATGCAAAAGAATCAAATTGGACCACTATCTTACACCAAACACAAAACTCAACTCAAAATGGATTAAAGGCTTAAACATAAGACCTCAAACCATAAAAAGCCTAGAAGAAAACAAGGCAGTAAGCTGCCTGACATGGATCACCAAAAGCAAAAATAAACGTGTATCTACATCAAAAGTAAAAGTAAACAAGTGGGACTACATCAAACTGAAAAGCAGTTCTGCACAGCAAAAGAAACCATCAACAAAATGAAAAGGCTGGACTTCCCTGGTGGCGGCAGTGGTTGGGAGTCCACCTGCCAATGCAGGGGACACGGGTTCAAGCCCTGGTCCAGGAAGATCCCACATGCCGCGGAGCAGCTAGGCCTGTGCACCACAACTGCTGGGCCTGCGCTCTGGAGCCTGCGAGCTGCAACTACTGCTGAGACCCACGCGCCTGGAGCCTGTACTCCACAACAAAGACAAGGCACCACAATGAGCTAGAGAAAGCCCGTGGGAGGCAACAAAAAAACCCAACACAGCCAAAAATAAATAAATTTTTTAAAAAGGCAACTTACAGAATGGGAGAAAATATTTGCATATCATATATCTGACAAAAGGTTAATATCCAAAATATATTTTAAAACAAATACGACTCAATAGCAAAAAAACAAAACAAAAATGAAAGAAAACAAAACAAAAACATAACAAAACAAAAAAAAACACCAGAATCTGACTTTAAAATGGGCACAGGATCTAAATAAACATCTTTCCAGAGAAGACATACACATGGCCAACAGGATACACAAAAAGGTGCTTAACATCACCAATCACCAGAGAAATGCAATTCAAAACCACAATAAGCTATCACCTCTTACCTGTTAGAATGGCTACTGTCAGAAAGACAAGAGATAACAATTGTTGGCAGGGATGTGAAGAAAAGGGAAGACTTGACACCACTGATGGCAAAGTAAATTGGTGCAGCCACTATGGAAAACAGTCTGGAAGTTCCTCAAAAATTTAAAAATAGAACTACCATATGATCCAGCATTTCTACTTTTGGGTATGTATCTGAAGGAAGTGAAAACACCAACTCAAAAAGATATATGCACCCACATGTTCACTGCAGCATTGTTTACAAGAGCCAGGATATGGAAGCAGCCTAAATGTCCAATGATGGATAAGTGCATTAAAAAAACATGGCGTAGGGCTTCCCTGGTGGCGCAGTGGTTGAGAATCTGCCTGCCAATGCAGGGGACATGGGTTTGAGCCCTGGTCTGGGAAGATCCCACATGCCACGGAGCAACTAGGCCCGTGAGCCACAACTACTGAGCCTGCACGTCTGGAGCTTGTGCTCCACAACAAGAGAGGCCGCGACAGTGAAAGGCCCACGCACTGAGATGAAGAGTGGCCCCCACTCACCGTAACTAGAGCAAGCCCTCACACAGAAACAAAGGCCCAACACAGCCAAAAAAAAAAAAAACCAAAAAAACAAAACCATGGCGTATATAAAATGGAATATTACTCAGCCACAAAAAAGAATGAAATCTTGTCATCTGTGACTACATGGAGGGAATTTGAAAGCATTAAGCTAAGTGAAATCAGTGAGACAGAAAGACACATACCATATGATCTCATTTACAGGTGGAATTTTTTAAAAAATGATACGGAGAACAGATGGCTGTTGCTGGAGGCAGAGGGATGGAGAGCGGGCTAAATGGGTGAAGGTGGTTAACAGGCCCAAACGTTCAGTTATAAAATAAACAAGTCCTGGGGATGTAATGTACAGCCTGTTGACTATAGTGAATAAATACTGTGTTTTCTATTTCAAAGTTGCTGAGACAGTAGATCTTAAAAGTTCTCATCAGAAGGAAAAAAAATGTAAAGTACGTGTGGTTACAGATGTTAAGTAGACTTATTGTAGTGATCATTTCCCAATAAATAAATAAATCGAATCACTGTTATACACCTGAAACTAATATAATGTTAAACCTCAATTATACCTCATTAAAAATTTTTTTCAGTTTCAAAAGAGAAAAAGATTGTAGGAGTCTAACTACATTATGATACCAAGTATATAGTGCTCAAAAATAAGCAAAAGATACACTGTTTAGGAATATACAGAGAACCTATATTTTTAAAGTAGTAAGGGAATAATTTTTAAAATCTCATCTGGGTGAGGGGAAACAGAGGAGTGGATATGGATGGACAATATAGGTTCAATGATGTATTCTAGTCCCTTAGGTAGGTGAGAGGTCATCAGTGTTTATTACTATGCTTTATAGCATGTTACATCTATTTTCTTCTATGCATTATGTAGTGCATAGATACTCAATAATAGTATACTTACAAACAAAATAAAAGAGTACAATTTTTCTGCAGAATCAAATGACTAGGAAAGTAGTTACAGCAATGTTAAGAGTGGGAGATAGCAAACAAAACCTAGCTGAACTACATTCAGCTTCAATACTTTATTTAAAAAGTGATACTAGGAGAGAATTTGGGCTTTTCTGTCACTCTAAAAGCCTTTAAAAGACACAATATGCTACAATTCTCTTGCATCTCATAATTATATAACACTTTCCTCCCAGACCTTCAAATAATAATTTTAAAAAACCCCAAAATGTCTAGCCTCCATAATGCTCCAATGACAAAACTTTTAAAAAGTCTACCCATAAATGAATTGTTTAAGTTAAATCTCAGAATTAAATGGCTTTACATCTAGGAATTCCTGCTAAGATTTTTTCATTTAATGGGTCAAATAGTTCTACTTTCAAATTTATTAGGTATTTTAAATCATGGTTAACCATGCCTATCATTTCAAACAAGAGGTTTGGCTGGCCATGATGTAGTTACTAACTTCTTAGCCAGAAAAGCAAAAAGTAGGATATTGTTACTATAAAACTTGCCTACTCTTTTTGTTACAGTGCATCTTATATTCTAAGATTTAATTTGTACATGCATGCACATACATATACATACACGTATATTTGCTATAAATTTGAAATTAACATGAGTTATAAAATACATGACCTTTAATTTAAAAAGTTGCAGGTAACATTTTGAAGGAGTACAGATTACCTAAGAAATTTTGAATAAAGTTTCACTAAAAATGCTGACAACATTCATAAATGTAGTTTAAATTAGGAAAGAATAGATAAAATTAAGTTTGGATATGCTGCACAATGCTGGTTCACAAATCTTTTTACTAACAAATAATTAGCTTCATAGAGATATTTCTGACTGATTAGATAAATCCAAATCAAAACATTTAAAATAAAATTCCCTAGCTAACTGGTTATCAGTTTTATGTTTACAATAACCATAGAAATTATACAAAATGTCACATGGTCAACAGACTCAAATTGGACATGAATTTCAATCAATATCAAATAAATACAAGATTACTGACAATTTATGTACAATGGATCCAATACTGGCATTGCCACAGATTTAATTAAACATAACCAAATTGACTGACACAACAGAAGTATAGGCAGCCCAGTCAAGGAAATGTAATTTACTTGAAGTGATGGTCAAACAAATCTCATACCCAAAATTTAAATTAATGGCATTGTTGCAACTTGAAGAACACTAATTTATCCTGCTTAATTCCTCTGAAACGCAGCTTTCCTCCCATCTCTTTCTTTTTTTCTCAGCTTCTGGAGGGCATTTTCCCAGGATTATCAAAAAATGGTTTAAAGATCTAATAACTCCCTGACAGAAAATATACCCGCAAAGAGGAGCCTCTTTCTTACCTTCAGACAAACAAGACATTGAAAGCACCAGAAATAAAAATTCTCTATGAGCCCACAGGTGTCTTTTCAGGGAATTTAACTGAGGGAGTTACCTAGGTTTATTCAATGTCTTCTTAAATTAAAAAAATCAGATTACAAGAAAATGCCAAAACAATCTATAGAATATGTAATCTATTGATACATTTACCTGTTTTTCCGTTTCTATGAAAACGTCTAAAGTATTAGGCTCAAATCATTACTTTTAAAATTTATGACTCAATCTCCCAAAGGATTTGAGTTTGCTGTTTCAGTTTTTTCTGCTGTTTTAATTCAAACTATTTCTTCATTATCCCAACACACTTGATCCTATAGCAAAAGTCTCTTCAGTTCTATCATCACTTTATTAACTACTCTGTTGACCCTCTAAATGAAGTAAAATTGCTTCCTGGTATTATTCAAATGTTAACATTTTTGAACATTAAAAATAATTTTTATACATTTTAGATAAAATGTGAGCACAAGTTTACTGTACAACTTTCCTTAAGTCCATTTCCCACTCTCTTGAAAACTGTTTTCATATAAAGTTTAATTATCTTAGAGAGTTTTAAAAATAAAAAAGGGCTGTACACTTATATTAGAGTTATTCTTATACAAGACAAAATGTGAACTTAACATTTTTCTTTTATTTCTCTTTTATTAAGTCTAACAGATTGTTACTAAAGTGATTCTTTACCGCTAACATATGTAGATGTGACTCTGGAAGATCATTAATAGCCAATAATATGATCCAAATCCAGAATTAATTTAATATAATGACCTGGTATTTCTATCATTTCTGAGACAAGTTCAATAAAACAGCCTGTTAGCCACTTAAAACCAAAAAAAAAAGTGACAAGTGGTATTTAACAACTATGATTAAAGGTACCTCTTAGATAACTGTTCTAAAAGAATATCTTTAAATGCATATATTATAGGCAATTATACCTGTTTTCACAATATATACTGAAGGAAAACTACTGAAGCTATCTTGGCCAACAACACTATTCACATTTTAACATCAACTACCGGGAAAAAATAGGTAACATCCTCAGTGACAAAAATCAACACAATGACCCTGTGCAAATTATATTTATTTGTAAATAAAATACTGCTAATAAAAATGAAAACATTTTCAAAAAGTAAACTTACTGCACTATCTTACATACTATTAAGAGCAGGGTTTCTGATTTATGTAGGAGAGTGTTTAGGCTAGTGAGTACATTTATTTAGTAATTCAAGCATATTGAGCAAAGTGGTCTGGTCTCTGGACAAATGCATAGACCCACGCTAAATCCGAAACTGTACCTCAAAACACTGCTGACCCTAAAAATTACTTGATATTATTAACAATGTTTTACAATTGGCTGTACTGTCAATGGAATCATGAGAATTATTTTGCTATTTTTCTACTTTTATTAGTGGAGCTGATATGAAACAGTATGATAATACACAACAGAAAGACCTACTTTTGAAATTATTTCATCCGAATTACTACAATTTAAGCAAATTACCCTCAGTAAAAAAAAAAAAAAAAAAAAAAGACACCTTTATTTAATTTCTATTAAAGACTTTGGGGGAAAGACATATTTGTTTTTTAAAGGGTACAGCTTTGTTTATGAAACTGTGACATAAAATTACCTTTATAGAAATAAATTGCTCAGTGACAGATGCCAGGTGGTGGGCATACACGTAGTCACTAAAATTTTAGCTTTGAGTAATAGGGGAGACCCTTCCTCCCCACAAATACATCAGAAATACATCTACACGTGGAACAACTCCTACAGAACACCTACTGAATGCTGGCAGGAGACCTCAGACCTCCCAAAAGGCAAGAAACTCCCCATGTACCTGGGTAGGCCAAAAGAAAAAAAGAAAAAACAGAGACAAAAGCATAGGGACAGGACCTGCACCAGTGGGAGGGAGCTGAGAAGGAGGAAAGGTTTCCACACACTAGGAAGCCCCTTCGCGGGCGGAGACTGCGGGTGGCGGAGGGCGGAAGCTTCAGAGCCACGTAGGAGAGCACAGCCACGGTGGTGCGGAGGGCAAAGCGGAGAGATTCCCGCACAGAGGATTGGTGCTGACCAGCACTCAGCAGCTGGGAGAGGCTTGTCTGCTCACCTGCTGCGGCGGGCGGGGGGCTGGGAGCTGAGCCTCAGGCTTCGGAGCTTGGATCCCAGGGAGAGGACTGGGGTTGGCTGCGGGAACACAGCCTGAAGGGGGCTAGTGCGCCACAGCTAGCCGGGAAGGAGTCCAGGAAAAAGTTTAGACCTGCCTAAGAGGCAAGAGACCATTTTATTGGGGTGCGCGAGGAGAGGGGATTCAGAGCACCGCCTAAACGAGCTCCAGACACGGGCAAGAGCCACGGCTATCAGCTAGGACACCAGAGATTGGCATGAAACGCTAAGGCTGCTACTGCAGCCACCAAGAAGCCTGTGTACAAGCACAGGTCACTATCCACACCTCCCCTCCCGGGAGCCTGTGGAGCCCACCACTGCCAGCGTCCCATGACCCAGGGACAACTTCCCTGGGAGAACACACAGTGCGCCTCAGGCTGTTGCAACTTCACTCTGGCCTCGGAGTGAGCCAGAGCCCCCTAATGAGCTGCTACTTTAACCCCGTCCTGTCTGGGCAAAGAACAGAAGCCCTCAGGCGACCTACATGCAGACGGGGGGGGGGGGGGGGGGGGGGCCAAATCCAAAGCTGGATCCCAGGGGCCTGTGCAAACAAAGGAGAGA
>NC_041215.1:85973720-85977928 GCF_002837175.3 Physeter macrocephalus | reverse complement strand
TCATCCCAAAATTGAGGCAGTGGACTTTGGGAGCAACTGTAGACTTGGGGTTTGCTTTCTGCATCTAATTTGTTTCTGGTTTTATGTTTATCTTAGTTTACTATTTAGAGTTTATTATCAATGGTAGATTTGTTTACTGATTTGATTGCTCTCTTCCTTTTATTTAATATATATAGATACATATTTTTTCCTTTTTCTCTTTTTGTGAGTGTGTATATGTATGCTTCTTTGTGTGATATTGTCTGTATAGCTTTACTTTTACCATTTATCTTAGGGTTCTGTCCGTCTGTTTTATTTATTTTTTCTTTTTTTTTAGTTTAGTCTTTAGCACTTGTTATCATTGGTGGATTTGTTTTTTGGTTTGGTTGCTCTGTTCTTGCTTTCTTCTTTTTTCTTTCTTTTTTTATTACTTTCTAATTTTTTACCTCTTAATAATTATTTTTTATTTTAATAACTTCATTTTATTTTATTTTACCCCTCCCTCCCTCCCTCCCTCCCTTCCATTGTTCTACCTTCTCCCCTGAGCCGTGGCTGAAAGGCTCTTGGTGCTCCGGCCGGGTGTCAAGCTTGTGCCCCTGAGGTGGGAGAGCTGAGATTAGGACACTGGTCCACCAGAGACCTCCCGGCTCCATGAAATGTCAAACAGCAAAAGGTCTCTCAGAGATCTCCATCTCAACGCTAAGACCCAGCTCCACTCAATGACCAGAAAGCCACAGTGCAGGACACCCTATGCCAAACAACTAGCAAGACAGGAGCATAACCCAACCCATTAGCAGACAGGCTGCCTAAAATCATAATAAGGTCACAGACATGCCAAAAAAACCCCACCAGACACAGTCTGCCCACCAGAGAGACAAGATCCAGTCTCATACACCAGAACACAGGCACTAGACTCCTCCAACAGGAAGCCTACACAATCCACTGAACCAACCTTACCCACTGGGGGCAGACGCCAAAAACAACAGGAACTACAAACCTGCAGCCTGCAAAAAGGAGACCCCAAACACTGCAAGTTAAGAAAAATGAGAAGACAGACAAACACATCGGACATTAAGCAGCAAGGTGAAAACCCACGAGACCAAGCAAATGAGGAAATAGGCAGTCTACCCGAAAAAGAATTCAGAGTAATGACAGTAAAGATGACCCAAACTCTTGGAAACCGAATGGAGAAAACACAAGAATCGTTTAAAAAGGACCTAGAAGAACTGAAGAGCAAACAAACAATGATGAACAACACAATAAATGAAATTAAAAATTCTCTAGAAGGAATCAATAGCAGAATAACTGAGGCAGAAGAACGGGTAAGTGACCTGGAAGATAAAATAGTGGAAATAACTACCACAGAGCACAATAAAGAAAAAAGAACGAAAGGAATTGAGGAGAGTCTTAGAGACCTCTGGGACAACATTAAACGCACCAACATTCGAAATATCGGTGTCGCAGAACAAGAAGAGAAAAAGAAAGGGACTGAGAAAATATTTGAATAGATATAGTTGAAAACATCCCTAATATGGAAAAGGAAATAGTTAATCAAGTCCAGGAAGCACAGAGAGTCCCATACAGGATAAATCCAAGGAGAAACATGCAAAGACACATATTAATCAAACTATCAAAAATTAAATACAAAGAAAAAATATTAAAAGCAGCAAGGGAAGAGCAATAAATAACATACAAGGGAATCCCCGTAAGGTTAAAAGCTGATCTTTCAGCAGAAACTCTGCAAGCCAGAAAGGAGTGGCAGGACATATTTAAAGTGATGATAGGGAAAAACCTACAACCAAGATTACTCCACCCAGCAAGGATCTCATTCAGATTCGATGGAGAAATTAAAACCTTTACAGACAAGCAAAAGCTAAGAGAACTCAGCACCACCAAACCAGCTTTACAACAAATGCTAAAGGAACTTCTCAAGGCAGGAAACACATAAGAAGGAAAAGACCTATAATAACAAACCCAAAACAATTAAGAAAATGGTAATAGGAACATACATATTGATAATTACCTTAAATATAAGTGGATAAATGCTGCCACCAAAAGACAGAGACTGGCTAAATAGATATTAAAAACAAGACCCATATATACGCTGTCTACAAGAGACCCACTTCAGACCTAGGGACACATACAGACTGAAAGTGAGGGGACGGAAAAAGACAGTCCGTGTAAATGGAACTCAAAAGAAAGCTGGAGTAGCAATTCTCATATCAGACAACATAGAATTTAAAATAAAGACAATTACAAGAGACAAAGAAGGACACTACATAATGATCAAGGGATCAATCCAAGAAGAAGATATAACAATTGTAAATATTTATGCACCCAACATAGGAGCACCTCAATACATGAGGCAAATGCTAACAGCAATAAAAGGGGAAATCGACAGTAACACAATAACAGTAGAGGACTTTAACACCCCCCTTTCACCAATGGACAGATCATTCAAAATGAAAGTAAATAAGAAAACACAAGCTTTAAAAAATACATTAAACAAGATGGACTTAATTGATATTTATAGGATATTCCATCCACAAACAACAGAATACACTTTCTTCTCAACTGCTCATGGAACATTCTCCAGGATAGATCATATCTTGGGTCACAAATCAAGCCTTGGTAAATTTAAGAAAATTGAAATCGTTATCAAGTATCTTTTCCGACCACAACACTATGAGACTAGATACAAATGACAGGAAAGAATCTGTAAATAATACAAACACATGGAGGCTAAACAATACACTACTTAATAACCAAGGGATGACTAAAGAAATCAAACAGGAAATCAGAAAATACCTAGAAACAAATGACAATGAAATGATGATGACCCAAAACCTATGGGATGTAGCAAAAACAGTTCTAAGAGGGAAGTTTATAGCCATACAATCCTACTTCAACAAACAAGAAACATCTCAAACAAACAACCTAACCTTATACCTAAAGCAAGTAGAGAAAATAGAACAAAAATCCCCCAAAGTTAGCAGAAGGAAAGAAATCATAAAGATCAGATCAGAAATAAATCAAAAAGAAATGAAGAAAACAATAGCAAAGATCAATAAAACTAAAAGCTGGTTCTTTGAGAAGATAAACAAAATTGATAAACCATTAGCCAGACTCATCAAGAAAAAAGCTAACACCTATCCTTCTCAAACTCTTCCAAAAGATAGCAGAGGGAGGAACACTCCCAAACTCATTCTACGAGGCCACCATCACCCTGATACCAAAACCAGACAACAATGTCACAAAGAAAGAAAACTATAGGCCAATATCACTGATGAACATAGACGCAAACAGAATCCAACAGCACATTAAAAGGATCATACACCATGATCAAGTGGGGTTTATCCGAGGAATGCAAGGATTCTTCAATATACACAAATCAATGTGATACACCATATTAGCAAATTGAAGGAGAAAAACCATATGATCCCAATAGATGCAGAAAAAGTTTTCGACAAAATTCAGCACCCATTTATGATAAAAACCCTCCAGAAAGTAGGCATAGAAGGAACTTACCTCAACATAATAAAGGCCATATATGACAAACACACAGCCAACATCATTCTCAATGGTGAAAAACTGAAACCATTTCCACTAAGATCAGGAACAAGACAAGGTTGCCCACTCTCACCACTATTATTCAACATAGTTTTGGAAGTTTTAGCCACAGCAATCAGAGAAGAAAAAGAAATAAAAGGAATCCAAATAGGAAAAGAAGAAGTAAAGCTGTCACTGTTTGCAGATGACATGATACTATACATAGAGAATCCTAAGGAGACTACCAGAAAACTACTAGAGCTAATCAATGAATTTGGTAAAGTAGC
This sequence comes from Physeter macrocephalus, assembly GCF_002837175.3. NCBI lineage: Eukaryota > Metazoa > Chordata > Mammalia > Artiodactyla > Physeteridae > Physeter > Physeter macrocephalus. Next base: position 85,974,113 of record NC_041215.1, on the reverse strand, counting down.
AGGATACAAAATTAATGCACAGAAATCTCTGGCATTCTTATACACTAATGATGAAAAATCTGAGAGTGAAATTAAGAAAACACTCCCATTTACCACTGCAACAAAAAAAATAAAATATCTAGGAATAAACCTACCTAAGGAGACAAAAAACTTGTATGCAGAAAACTATAAGACACTGATGAAAGAAATTAAAGATGATACAAATAGGTGGAGAAATATACCATGTTCTTGGATTGGAAGAATCAACATTGTGAAAATGACTCTACTACCCAAAGCAATCTACAGATTCAATGCAATCCCTATCAAACTACCACTAGCATTTTTTACAGAACTAGAAAAAAAAATTTCACAATTTGTATGGAAACACAAAAGACCCCAAATAGCAAAAGCAAT
>NC_041215.1:85912232-85973357 GCF_002837175.3 Physeter macrocephalus | reverse complement strand
ATGCAGCTCAGTATCAAAAAAACAAACAACCCAATCCAAAACTGGGCAGAAGACCTAAATAGACATTTTTCCAAAGAAGATATACAGACTGCCAACAAACACATGAAAGGATGCTCAACATCAGTAATCATTAGAGAAATGCAAATCAAAACTACAATGAGGTATCACCTCACACCTGTCAGAATGGCGATCATCAAAGAATCTACAAACAATAAATGCTGGAGAGGGTGTGAAGAAAAGGGAACCCTGTTGCACTGTTGGTGGGAATGTAAATTGATACCACCACTATGGAGAACAGTATGGAGGTTCCTTAAGAAACTAAAAATACAACTACCATATGACCCAGCAATCCCACTACTGGGCATATGCCCTGAGAAAACCATAATTCAGAAAGAGTCATCTACCACAATGTTCACGGCAGCTCTATTTACAATGGCTAGAACATGGAAGCAACCTAAGTGTCCATGGCAGGTGAATGGATAAAGAAGATGTGGTAAATATATACAATGGAATATTTCTCAGCCATAAAAGAAACGAAATTGAGTTATTTCTAGTGAGGTGGATGGACCTAGAGTCTGTCATACAGAGTGAAGTAAGTCAGAAAGAGAAAAACAAATACCATATGCTAACACATATATATGGAATCTAAAAAAACAAAAAAACAAAACAAAAAAAAAAACCATTCCTAAGAACCTAGGGGCAGGACAGGAAGAAAGATGCAGACATAGAGAATGGACTTGAGGACATGGGGCGGGGGAAGGTTAAGATGGGAGGAAGTGAGAGAGTGGCATGGACATATATACACTACCAAATATAAAATATATAGGCAGTAGGAAGCAGCTGCATAGCACAGGGAGATCAGCTCGATGCTTTGTGACTACCTAGAGGGGTGGGATAGGGAGGGTGGGAGGGAGACGCAACAAGAAGGGGATATGGGGATATATGTATACGTATAGCTGATTCACTTTGTTTTAAAGCAGAAACTAACACACCATTGTAAAGCAATTATACTCCAATAAAGATGTTTAAAAAAAATTTTTTTAGCTTTGCTGTATGTTTAAACATTTTCATAACAAAATGTTGAGAAAAATTGGAAAAAACACTGACTCATATCTACACAGCAGCACATCAAAATTACATCTTTACTTATATACAAGGATATTGTGTGCGTACATATGTGTGCATATATATAGGTATAATGTGAAATTTGAAAATAAATTGAGGAAAAATATTAAGGTATATAGTTCCACAACTCTATTTTATTGGAGCTTTACCTAATCTTGTTATTGCTTGTTATTGCTTGTTCATTTCATGATGACCGAAACTCAGTTCCCCAAATACTTCATTAAATATTCCCTCCTTTTTGAAAACTTTTCTGGATTATTTTTCATGCAGTCATTCATGCTGAATGACTGCAAGATGGTAGGATAGAAGGATGGAGTCTCACTTTTCCCTGATCAAGTCTTAACATAATCCATTACTCACTTTAAGAGTCAATCTTATATACACTGTCAACCATTTTCTAAGAAAAAGTCAGTCAAAAGACTATTCTTGGGGGAAGAAAGATGAAGATATTAATAAATATTTTTAAAAATCATCCTTTGGTGACTCATTGCTCAAGTCCCCATATCAACTTTTGGCTCATAATGGAGGACTGAACGTACATGTTTCTCTCTTCCCCTTCCTGACCTCTTACAATGATAGTAAAAGGGTGGGGAGTGACTAATTACATCGATGATAAACAGGAATGCTAGGAGAGGTTACAAATATGAAAACTATAAAGTACAGGGTTTTCAATTGCTGTCACTCATGACAGTAAGGGGCAGGGAGGAATAAAATGGGTCTACTTAAACTAAGGATGGTAACAATAATAATAATGATGACAGCTAACATTTACTGAGCAGTAAGTTAAGTGGTGGGCACTATTTTATGTATGTTCTATGTATTAGTTAATTGAATTCTCTCACCAAAATCATGATTGTATTATTATTTTCCTCATTGTAAAAAAGAAACTGAGGCACAAAAAACTTAACAGAACTAAAGTCACACATCTAGTAACTGATCTTACCAAGATAGACAAGAGTCCATACTCTTAACCCCTTTGCTATACTGGATGCCCCTGATTTACACCCAGAATTACCCAGAGGTTGTCAGAGTGCAGTTGCTTAGCTACTGCTGAGTCAGGTAGTATAAGGGATGCCACACATTGGTCACACTGGCCAAAGTCCTCTGTCATCTTTCTGATGCCACACAGCATTTTGTGATTCCTTGAATAGCAGATTTCTTATCATCAAATGAAAGGGCAAGGCATTAAATTATATTTACTTATTTGTTACAAATATCATAGATAATGGAGATTTTTATGGTTATATTGTTTGAGAAATCAAAAGATAAAGAGAGTTTATTTACTGTAAACATAAATTTAAGAAATTAAGATGAAAAGTCTCTGAATCCAACTTTAGCAATTCAATAGGCAGTTGATCCTCATTTATTCATGGATTTTATATTTGAATTCACCTACTCCTCAAAATACATTTATAAACCCCAAATCAATACTAGCAGTGCTTCTGCAGTCATTCAAGGCATGTGCAGAATGGCAAAAAATTTTAGTTTCAGCTAAGGTAGAACAAGACAAAACTTCCTTTGGGACTTCCCTGGTGGTGCAGTGGTTAAGAATCTGCCATGCCGATGCAAACCCTGGTCCGGGAAGATCCCACGTGCTGCGGAGCAACTAAGCTGGTGCGCCACAACTCCTGAAGCCCGCACGCCTAGAGCCCACGCTCTGCGACGAGAGAAGCCACCACAAAGAGAAACCCGCGCACCGCAACAAAGAGTAGCCCCCGCTCGCCTCAACTAGAGAAAGCCCGTGCGCAGCAACGAAGACTCAACACAGCCATAAATAAATAAATAAATAAATAAGTAATAAAAACTCTGCCTTCTTGTTTCAGCTCTCATACTGTAAACAAGTGCTCTTTTCATGGTCTATTTAGTACCACGTTTTCCCCATTTTTTGTGCTTTTTGTGGGTGACTTGCTGCTTGGAATGGCCCCCGAAGCATAGTGCGGAAGTGCTGTCTAGCGTCTGTCCCGAAATGCAAGAAGGCTCTGATGTGCCCTAAGAAAACATATGTGTTACATAAGCTCTCTCCAGGCCTGAGTTACAGTGCTGCTGGCCACCGGTTCAATGTTAATAAGTTAACAGTATATATTAGATAAGGTATCTTTAAACAAAAACAAAGTTATGCCTTCATCTGTTGACAAAAAGGTAACCAGAGGCTCGCAGGAAACTAACCCTGTATTTCCTTTAGGAACAATGGTTCAATATTCACTAATTCAGTGTCTGTGGCAACACTAAAGAACATAACCACTGCAAATAATGAGAACTGACTGAATTTTTTTCCTACCACCTGATAAGTCTTCTTGAAATGGATTGAGCTAGCAAAATTAATCTTATTTTCAAGACAGTCTTAATGAAAAGGTTAAATTTCATAACCATCAGATAACTATTAAATATTCATTAAAAAAGCACTCCATAATTCCTAGATTTATAGTATATTTACCATAACAAACATTAATCAGAGGACATCACACATTCCCACTTAAATTCTAATATTATTAATGACATCTTACTGTGTTTTACAACTGTACATGTTTTACAATTTCCAAAATGATACACACATTATTTTATTTTTACAAAAGTTGTGAGTGAGACAGGGCAGCTTTTTCCCTTAACAAAACAACTGATGAAAAGAGAAAAACTAGTGGTTTCATATATAAGGAAGACCTAGGTCATGGATTCTCAGGACTGTTACTCTGAACCTGCAGGTATACTTAGAAATCATTTAAGTTAAAAAAACAAAATCCAAAAACATTTTCCAACCTACATATGATCTTTGAAAAAGATGAAGTACAAACTAACAGAAACAAATAGTCTACAAGAATATTAAGAAATCCATCGCTTCAAAACACTCCTAAATTTAAAACAAAACAAACAAAAAACCACTACTAAATTACTTTACTTGGTTCCATGACCACAGCTGTTAATAGATATAGCACATCTAAAAAGAAAAACTGTTAACTAGGGGGTGGTAGGGGTTTGCAATTATGTGAATAATTAATTTTTAAAACAAATCTGAATAAGGACAGAAAAATGTAATTTAAATGAATACATAATTTCAAGAGGGAGAACAATACTCCACTGGGATTAATATTTTGTTTGCCAGTAAATACCACAATCTCAACTAATCTCATGTTTTTAAATTCCAACTATATTATTATATATGCAAGTCCACAAAGAGTGGTATACTGCTGTAGCAATGATCTACTCCATTATTTTTGTACCTGTTAAACCATCTTTCCTGAAATAATTACTGCTTCTTATGCACAGTAGTCTATAAAATTATTGACAAAGTATACAATAACCCTTTTATTAGTTTCAAATGCTTATACATTAAAATACGGAAACATTTCCAAATAAAACATTATGAAACAGGAAGGATAAAATTCCCCCTTTCTTTTCCATCTTTTATCAATCTCTGAATCTAAAAATTTAATTAGAATTGTAATCTACCGAGTCAGCTACAACCACATCACTAGATTTTATACTCACATCAAGGAATTCCTGGATATGTTAAGGTGAACTTAAAGTTTTCTACTTCCTATGACTACCTAATATTTTTTTCTTGTGCATTACATATGTAACCCACTTCTAACTGTTCACCTTCTTTCTCTTAGCTTTATATGAAAACTAGTTTCAACATTTCTCTGAATCTACTGTAAGGCTTTTATTTGATCTTAGATACCAGAAACAAACAGAATTCAGTAACGTTTGCTCAGCAGATGGAAAGGTGGTAGTGGCAGTGTTGAAAGATTTATGAAATAAGGAGTAAGAGGACAATAATCTGGTTTTAGTACATTAGTACTTACGATAATAATCTTATCAACAATTAAGGGTTGAACTGTGCTTCCCCCCAACCCCCCGCAAAAGATATGGTGAAGTCCTAACCTACAGTACTTCAAAATGTGACCATATTTAGAAAGAGTCATTGCATAAGTAATTAGTTAAGATGAAGTCATACTGGAGAAAGGTGGACCCTTAATCCAATATGGCTTCTATCTTTTTAAGAAGAGAAGAAATACAGAGACACTCAAGGAGAAGCTGGCCATGTGATAATGGAAGCAGAAACTGTAATGATGCATCTACAAAGCCAAGGAATGCCAAGGACTGCCTGAAAACACTAGAGACGAGATGAAGCAAGGAAAGAGTCTCCTACAGGTTTCAGAGGGGAGCATGGTACTGCCTACATCTTGTTTTCAAGAATTTCTAGTCTCCACAACTGTTAGATAATAAATTTGTGTTTAAAGCCACCTACAGGTTGTGGTACTTTGTTACAGCAGCCCAAAGAAACTAATATATCAACCTTTTGAAAAAAAAAAAACAGTAAATAGACTTAAAAAAAAAATCACTGTACATTGTGCCCTCCAATGAAAATAAATTTTGATATAATTACAAATGAAGCCCCCCCACTCCTGAAAGTTCTGTAGTTACTATTATTCCTTCAAAATATGAAATGAAAATAAAATCCATGTTGTGCTTTCCAAAGTACCAAACTGAAACAAGAAGCTAAAAAGAGCACTGTGGGACTTACCTGGTGGCACAGTGGATAAGAATCTGCCTGCCAATGCAGGGGACACGGGTTCAATCCCTGGTCCGGAAAGATCCCACATGCTGCAGAGCAACTAAGCCCATGTGCCACAACTACTGAAGCCCAAGTGCCTAGAGCTTGTGCTCTGCAACAAGAGAGGCCACCGAAATGAGAAGCCCACACACTGCAACAAAAAGTAGCCCCTGCTCGCCACAACTAGAGAAAGCCTGCATGCAGCAATGAAGACCCAACGCAGCCAAAAATAAATAAAATTAAATCTTTAAAAAGTAAAAATAAAAACAAAATAAAAAGGCCACTGCGCAGTGCATTTTGAAAGTTTGAAAGTATATACTGTAGGGAGGAAAAAGAGATTAATGCAAAGTTAATATGTTTCTGAGTGACATTTATGGGCAGCAAATTTTGAGCACTAGCTGAACATGCTCCAAGGATTTAATGTCTGTCAACTAAGAATTTCACGAACCCATATTCTCATAAATTTCAGAGCTGGAAAGAAACTTCAGAGTTTTAGTATTTTCAACTTCCTCATTTTACAATGAAAAATCTGAGTCCCCGAGAACGTAGATCTCTCCTGCTCCTACCCCAGATAATCATTTATCAGGAAAATGATTCTCCCCTACACAAAAAGCATGAGCTTTTCTAGATCCTCCAGATACTGGGGAAAAAAAAATTATATGTGTTATACTACTACCCTACATCCATTTATTGATATTACTATTGTATCAAATCAAAGATGAAGAATCCTAGCAGAAGGGAAAACCAGAATGAAAAAGCCCTAACTCCTGCAATTAAAATGATTTCCTTCTTCAAGCTCTTCAGAACCTGCTTATTAAAAGGTCTAATAAAAGAACAAACATTAGAAATTGAAACAAAATACAGAGCTGCCAGCAAGTAAGAAAAGCACACAGTTTTTAGCTACCTACATTCCCCTGGGTCCTCCGGCACAAAAGCTAATAATGAATAGATCACCTACACTGAAATATGTATATGTGTAATATAGGTATACACACACACACACACCACCCCAACAGATATATAGTACAAAAACTGTGTCTTCCTACAGGTCAATCATATATATGTATATGTAAAAATATTAACCGCATGTGTAAACATGGCTGCTTGTGTGTTTATGTATGCATGTACATGACCAGTATATAGTCCTCCAAGAGGGACAGAATCTTTAAATATAAACACTGTTCTTTAGGTTTTACTGGCATAAAGTACTACTGTAATATAATCTTTTTTATTAGTTATTTAAGAACATTCATTTTATTAGAGATAGCCAACCAAGTACCAAGAGCAAAGCAAATGAAAGTCCAACAGGCATGAATGAAACCAAAGCAAAGCCACTTTGGCAGTCTCATTATAAACAAAATTAACTAGGGTGATCTTCGAGGTAGAAAGAGAAAGCAGAAAGTAAAGATACTGTTGAAAGGAAATGGAGAAAAGAGTAAACCAAGCTTGCAAGTTGGAAGATGATGACTGACGACACGAGGGATGGGATTTCTGTAACCAAGAAAATCTGCCGTCAGTAGGACTCAGTCCCTCAGGTCAATAGCTCTCTTTAGAAAGGCAGCCTAAATCCCCTATTCTCTGGCTATCAAAGCCCTCTTTTTAGTTGGGAGTTGAAAGATAAGGCAGGCTGAAGGAGCACTCTGGATCTAAGTATTATTTAAACAAGAGATTTTTTTAAAACCTTTTATTTACTACTTTTCAAATAAGCAACATATGAAAGGAGTACTTCTACACAAATTAGATCAAGGAAGAACCCAGAGCTATGACAGATGAATCAAATTTAGAATCAGTCACATTTACCAAGATGGTAGTATACATACAAACTATCTACCCTTGGAGAAAACTGCCCAAGCTGCAGCATTCATGGTCTAGTCTTAGAAGAAGAAAATCTGTTGGCTTAGTACAAGAGAGACTCATATTTGGTTCCCCACCCTATGTCCCCAACTCATCCTGCAGGGTCCCAACCTCAGATGTACCCAACTCTAAACTTTCATTTCTGAGCTCCCCTCACCGGCCCTGCCCTTGTCCTAGTGGCCCCTTTAGGCCTCAGACTTTACCTGCACACTTTTGTAATCTCTGGAGAGTCCTGGCCACTGTCCTACTTTAATCTGAGCTGCCAGTCCTATGCTTCTTCCAGATTTCCCAAACCCTTTGGCCCTCCTTCAGGCTTTACACTCTTTTTCCCTGTCCCAGGGAGTGTTCCATCCTCAGTTCCAGGCTTTCCTATAATCCAGGTTCCATCTCTGGTCCAATTCTGTCTTCTACCCTTGAGCTCTCTTTTAAATCAGACCCAGGTGCTTCTCACTCTCTCCCCCAATCTTCTTGTTTGTGATACAGCCCTCAGATGGGATCCAAACTGCTAGTCCCAAACACACCTATTCTCTGAACTGTTCTGGCATTTCCAGGCCTCTAACACAAAGAAATTTCTTTCCCTCTGGGTGCCTGGTTCTTCCAACCTTTTATAAATCTCTCTAAATTATTAAATACACATTTCAAGTGTCAAGCCCTTTCCATGTAAAAAAGAAAACAATTTTAATTTTTTTTACTTCATTTTTACTTCATTTTCCTCTGCAGCTACTACTGGCCTCAGTCCCCCTCCTCTCCTCCTTAACCACACTTCTTAAAAGAGTTGACTCATCAGGCATCGCCATTCCTCCCTTCCCACTCACTTTTCACACCACTCCAATTTGTCTTCACTTCCACTCTTCTACAAAAACAATTTTGTTAACGTCACCTCCAAGAGGCCAAATCCACAAAATATTATTAAACCTTCAACTTACTTGACTTTTATGCACTCTGGAAATACTATCTTCCTTAGGTTCCCTTGACATACTTATATTCTTCTTGTTTTCTTCCTACCTCTCAGGCCAGTCCTTTTCAGTCTTATGCGCTGATGTAGTCTCCTCTAATCAATCATTTAAAGATGACATTCCTCAGAACCTTTCCCCCCTTTTTAATCTTCTCAGTTTACTTTCACCTAAGTGAACCTACCCATACCAATTGCAATCTATATACCTAAAATTCTCAAATAATTATTTCCAGCCCAGAGTGCTTCTCTGAACTTGACTAGCAGCATTCCATTCCCGTTGAATGTCCCTCATATAACTCAAACTCAGTATGTTCAGAAATAAACTTAGAATCTTCCCAACTCAGCCCACCATAGCCACTGAAAACAAAAACAAAATCTCCTTCTCCACTTTGGTCTTTATACAAAATTTCCCATCCCAGAATATGACACCACATCCACTTGACTGCTTACGTCTGGAAGATGGGAGTCTTCCCTAACATCCCATCTTCTTTACCATCCCCATCTTTTCAATCACTAGCTTCTGTCCATCCTTCTGGCCTATCTCTTACATGTATCCTCTTTTTTCCACTCCCACTACTACCACCATCATCTCCCTCCTGGACTGCGAGAAGTTAACTGATCTCTCAGCATCCTCTCCTCCTCTCCCTTCTGCAACAGATTGTATTTTCCAAAAATGACCACATCAATACTGTGGTCCAAATGCTTTTTCCAGAACCTTGCCATTCCCCAGTAAGAGGTATGGTTTCTTCCTCTTTTCTTGAATTTGGGTGGGATTTTGAGACTACCTTGATGAGCAGAATGCAGCAGAAGTAATGCTGTATGACTTCCAAGGCTAGGTCAGAAAAGGCAAAGCAGCTTCTATCTAGTTCTCTCTCTCTGTTTTTCCCTCTCTGAGAATGCTTGCCCTTGAAACTCAGCCATTATGTTTTAAGGAAACCCAGGCCACATGGAGAAGCCACACTCCAACACCCTCCCCCCATCACTTACTCTGCAGGCAGTTAGCTGCTATGTTATACGGAAATTTAAGCAGCCTATGGAGAGGCCTATGTGGTGAAGAACTAAGGCCTCCTGCCAACAGCTATATGAGTGAGCCATCTTGAAAATGGATCCTCCAATCTAATCAAGCCTGCAGATAACTTCAGCCTGCTGATACCCTGACTGCAACTTCATGGAAGATCTTTCACCAGAATCACTCAGCTAATCCTCTCCAAATTCTTGACTCACAGAAAGTATAATAATGTGTGCTATTTTAACCACTGAGTTGTGGGGTAATTTATTAAGCAGCAATAGATAGCTAACAAAATCCCTATGGCATCTATCATAACAGTTAGTATTTTTCCTTTGTTGCGCTTAATATATTTGCAATTTAAAAAAATTAATATGTATGTCTTCCTGACTAAAAAGGAAGAAGCATATGGACAAAGGCTGACTTGTTCACTATTATATTCTCAACACCAAGTAATGTCTAATACATAGTAAGGATGCCAGAAACATTCAATATGAGAAATGTCAATGTTTATCGATATCTCTAAATTCATGACTACAAATGTGTTATTAGATAATAATACAACTTTAGTCTAAAGTATGACATCATCAAATGGCTTAACACCTTAATTCAAAACACAGATGTTAATTACATACATATGTATATAAAATGACAGATATAGGGGTATGTATGTGTTTATCAAATTGTTAGTGTTCATGGAATATACTGCATTTTTTTACTAGTCAGATCTTCCAAACTGGCTTCAGGCATAACAAAGAGATTACTTCGTTGTTAAATGTTAAACCTCTGTGCGCTTACCTGACGATGTGTAGTTGTGTACATAAACGACTTAAAATCAATTATACACACATAAACATGAATCCATGAGAGTGCACGCACTTGTGCGTGTGTATGTATACAGACACACACACACCTCCCCCCACCCCAACCATGTTTGTTTGTTTTTAAAAAGCTAGTAAAGTACCTAATTATACAGCAAACTACCTAGGAAATAATGTTAATCATCAGACAACACTGATTCAAATGATAACTATAACTGACAAACATCTTGGCTCTCTATCAACTCAATAAGACAAAATAAAATATTTGCCTGACATGTTTGAAAATTCCTAGCATACCCTATACATGTAATAGATTTGTTAAAAACCAATCTAATTGGTGTTGTTAATCTAATCAGAATTGCCACACAACAAAGGAATACACATACTATTAAAAATTATCATTCTTGGCAAGGGACAAAACAAATCTGTAGCTAGTGACCAATCACACTGCTTTCTCTCAAAAGAAGACAATAATTAATTTTCCCCCTCCCACCTAATAACTGAGTCCTCTACCTCACAGTGGAACAAAATAGATCTGCCCTTACACATAAAATGAAAGTTTAATTCTGAAAACACTAAAGTGACAGGAAAACATGATGTATTCTATGGAGTCCACTTTGCCTAATGAGCCTCACTCAGGGAATTTAAGAACAAATAAATACAAACCATTGTTCATAATGTGAAATTAAATAATTGGAAAAAATGTTACAGTCAATCTTTACCATTTATTCTTCCTAAAAGCAGCTAAAAGGAAGATACACGGCTCATTTGCTTCAAAAGCTAAAATAAAACAATAAATAATGTTATGATCCAATTTTTATAACACTACTTGCCAGAGGATCTCAGTGATTAAACTGTTATAGCTCACACAAAGCTGGCATTAAGATGAAAGCTGAAGAATGGAAGAACATTACCTGGCAACTAATATAATTAGAAATGATGATTCTATATCATGGTTCCTTTGCAGCTACTGGGTTATCTTTCTAAAAGAAAATTTTGCTTGAGGAGCACTAGAAAGAACAATGGACTGGAGCCTGGCGAAATGGACTTTTGTTCTGGCTCTGATCAGAAATGAGTCAAGACCTCATGGCCAAGTCACCAAATCACTCTTTGATTTTACTAACAACATCAGGGGCTAACAGTAAATAAGTCCACAAAGGCCCTGTGTTTTATGATTTGCAGTTGAAGTAATAAGTCTTCAGCAGTAAGTTTTAACTCAGGGCACTCACTAATAAAGAAATCAGTAGGTTCATTTTTGCAGAGGCACCCAAGGCACACATAAAAGTCTGAGACAGATTTGAATATTGCCAATAAGCACATTCATGTAAGAATAAAATGCAAAAACAAGAGAATATAACAAAAACTACAAGCAGGAGGTACATATATTCAATACTCTATAACATCGTACTTCTTTTTATCAGAAAGGGTTTCTTTTCCCCTAAACAGGTTTTAAGAGTCACAGGCTGTTTTAGCTTCAATACTCTAGCAGGAGGTACATATATTCAATACTCTATAACATCGTACTTCTTTTTATCAGAAAGGGTTTCTTTTCCCCTAAACAGGTTTTAAGAGTCACAGGCTGTTTTAGCTATTCTTAACTCCCACTAGAAAACACTATTTATCCAAATGGAGAAAAAGGAAAAGTATAACATGATACTGAGAAAAATTCTACTAGCTACTGTTTCCCTTTTATATCTAACTGTGAAAATCAAGTTCACATGTAACTTCTGAATCCATTCTTGGGAACCACGAAACAATTATCAAAGTCTAACTAAAACAACGCCAATCCTAATAGAATTTTTACGCCATAGTGAGGAAAATTTTCAATCTGATAGGAATATTAAAAACCTGCATAGTTCCTGCACATGATCTCCCTTTTAGTAGTAATAGCAGTAACCTACTATAACTGAGGAGCACACAGCAAGATTTAGGGCAGGTAAGCACATCTGAAAATATATGAACATCCCTTTGACTTCTTCCACAACCAATAATATCAACCACTACTCTTATTTTAAAAAGAAATCAGCTAAAAGCAACCACCTCAAAAAATAACCCTTCAATATTATAAAGGATAGGACAAACAAGAAACAGTAGTACAATAACATGTTAGTAACCAGCTCTAAGACACTGGAAATTGACCCTACTACTGATTTCTTTGAAAATAAGAACTACATAGGACTTCCCTGATGGCGCAGTGGTTAAGAATCTGCCTGCCAATGCAGGGGACACAGGTTTGATCCCTGGTCCAGGAAGATCCCACATGCCGTGGAAAAACTAAGCCTGTGCACCACAACTACTGAGCCTGCGCTCTACAGCCCACGAGCCACAACTACTGAGCCCACATGCCACAACTACTGAAGCCCACGCACCTAGAGCCCATATTCTGCAACAAAGAGAAGCCACTGCAATGAGAAGCCCACACACCACAATGAAGAGTAGCCCCTGCTCACCGCAACTACAGAAAGCCCGCACGCAGCAACGAAGACCCAACGCAGCCAAAACTAACTAACTAACTAAATAAATTTATTTTAAAAAAGAAAAGAAGAACTACATAGAGAAACACAATAATACAAAAGAATACAGTCTGCCACAAATATATATCCTCTAATTGTTGTACCAGTACCATACCAGAAGTAATACTTCGGTAGACTTTCATCTTACTCTGTTTCTAGTCGGTAAAACATTACCATGATCCAGAAAGGGTAAAAAAATGGATGTAACTAGAATCCCATTACAACCACATATCTGGCTAGAATAGAACAGAACAGAAATAGTATTTATGATATCAAAATACAAATACATTAAGAAGACAACTGATGAAGAATAAAAAATGTATTAAAGAAACTGGAAAAGTTAATTAAAAAATCATAAATTGTACTTTTAAGATAAAAAAGCATTTATAAAGTAGCTAAGTGCCAATGTCCTTATTAATACCACCCTGCAAATCTAGACATTAACATATCCTTAAAACAGTGTTTCTTACAATTCTTAAATAAATGAGGGCTAGCACACACTTTAGAGTACAGGACTCCAAAGACATGTGCACAATCAACACTTCAGTAGAACAGAAATACTGAAAGGAAGAAATTTATATTTGTTCATGACTTCAGGCAGGTGCATATATTACAACAGACTAAAGCCATATGATAACTTAATAACTCATAGTGTCTCTGAAGATAAATGGTAGAAAAGATAATTTATTTTTTAGTCACTTATTTTGTAATGTGCCCAATCTGTCAACATTAAAAATAGTACATGCCTAGGAAAAATAACACATTAGCATTAATTACTGAGGAAAATCAGGATTAGATAGGACATTCTTTCAAAAGGAGCAGGCAGGTGACAAAATGTCAAGAGTTGGCTAAAAGGGAATTCCCTGGTGGTCCAGTGCTTAGGACTCTGTGCTTTCACTGTTGATGGTGCGTGCGGGTTCAATCCCTGGTCGGGGAACTAAGATCCCACAAGGTGCTTGGAAGCTGCATGGTGTGGCCAAAAAAAAAAAAAAAAGAGTTGGCTAAAAGAAATAACTACTTCCTTTACCTTATACAAACAGTATAAAATATGCTGTTTTAGAACAACTGTCTTTAGCACTGCCATAGTAGTTTTAGCATTGCCATAGTATTTAATGCATCAAGACCCAGTGTTATTCTATTCAACTAATTTTATATTTCGGAAAATAAAACAAATTATAGCCTGGTGTGATGAGGAACAAGTATTGTTAGACTGAATGACTCTGTCAAAGTATATGGTCATAATGTATCAAATTATTATTTCGAATTTAGCTTTCAAGAGATTAATCTATCACCTCTCAGTAACTGTTTAATGTTTGCTTGTAAGAAGCTGACCTGCCTTAGCCATGCCCAGTGCTCTTCATCTGCTTTAAGTATGCCCTTTTTCCAACCCAAAGCCACTGAGGAATTCCCTTCCCACTCCACTATCCTCAGCACATAAGCCAGGCCCAAGCTATCGCTCAGCTAGAACCCAGAGCTGACCTCAGCCCCTCAATGGCTTAGAACCGGGATACTTTTCCTTACACAATCAGGGCTGCAGTATAGATCCCTGGACCTCAACTGGAACTAAGAACTCATTTACCACCAGTACTCAGCTTGTAGGCATACAAACAAAACGTCTATGGCCACTTTAACAACAACTTAACAATCAGTGCACTACAGAAGTTAAGAGCATGAACTCTGCAGCCAGTATGCCTGAGTTCAAATCTTGGTTCCACCTTTTACGAACTGTGTGATCCTAGGCAATTATTTTCTCTCTCTGTGCCTCAGTTTTCTCTTCTTAAAGTGAGAATAACATCCATAAAGCTGCTGTGAGACTTGGAATAATGCCCGGCAATAGTGATTGTTCAAGAAGTATCAGAATTATTTACTTGCAAAGCATTCAGCCAAGTCTCATGTAGAAAAACAAAACCCTCATAACAAAATAACTGCCTGACTGCTACAGCAATCATATTTATCTATACTGTAGAGACCCATGATGTCACAACTGGTGATTTTATCATTAAGGCCAAAGCTTAAATGATTAGATCTTGACACCTGTCAAGCCCTACTTTAAAAAGCCAGGCTACAGACTATTCAAAATACTATATTTGTTTGGTTTTATTTTCAGTGTATGCTTGGGGAACAAACACAAATTGACCTGTCTATTCCTGAAGAAGCTTGGATAAAGATTTAAGACTCCATTCACTATGGTAGCCAACAGCCACATATGGTTATTAAAATTTAAAATAAGTAAAATTAGGGAGGGATAAATTGGGAATCTGGGTTTAACAGATATACACTACCTTATATAAAAAAAGATAAACAAGGCCCTACTGTATAGCACATGGAACTATATTCAATATCTTGTAATAACCTATAATAGAAAAGAATCTGAAAAAAATGGGTATATACATATAACTGAATCACTTTGCTGTACACCTGAAACATTGTAAATCAACTATACTTCAATAAAAAATAAGTAAGATTAAATTACAAATTCAGTTCCTCATTTGTACTAGCCACCTTTTTAAGTGCTCAGTTCCCACACGTGGCAGATCAAACATTACAACCACTGCAGAAAGTTCTTTGGACAATGCTGTTGTAATCAGAGCCCTGCAGCAGCACCACTGCCGTAAAGGCCTCCACGCACTGTCTTGCCTCCCAGGGAGTGGTGACACAAAGAACATATCGAGGCAGTGCCCCTCCAGAGGAAGTAAAGCTGGAGACCAGAGCTGACCCAATGGAAGGTCCAGTGGACCAATTAATTCCAGCTCCAATTTTCATCTCCTCATTAGAGAACAATGTTCTAGAGCTATTTACCCAACTATTTCCAAGCATAAAGGAAAAAGATGATCCATTTTTACTAAGTTTTACTTAGTATACAGTTTTACTTCACAGTTCTACTTCCTCTCCTTTCCCCCAGTTCAGGCTATTCTAAAATAAAAGTACTAATGAGGTTTGTTTACCAATGAAGAGTAACAGCTGGGATTGACTAAGTAGCTGTGTGGGAAACAAGCTGGTCATGTTTCTCCCCATGCTATCCTGTCAAGATGAGGAAAAAGGACAAATTGAAACAAGCTAGCTGATTCAATTTGACGCAAGAACTCTGAAAACCGGAAGCATCCGGTCTTTTCTGTTTCCCATCTTATTCAAAGGTGTGGTAGGCAAATTATAATTCCACAGCTCTGAAATCACCACAAACTGCTAGAAAAGACAGAACTATAAACCCTCTTGCCAAATCTGGGTCAAAGGAGTTGTAACAACTTTAAAGGATTGGGTGATGAAAGAGATCTGAGACTACCTGGCTCAAAATATTACCTGTTCAGAGATGTCTCAAGCTAAATTAGTTCATTGTTTCCTAACATTTCCAATGCAGTATCCTGCACAGCTTTTAAAGTAATTTTATTCTGCAATTTTGAAAATGTTCAAGTACTTTTAGTAGTATCTTACCTCAAACATTATTCTTTCAAAAATCAGTCTTCTCTGAAGTATTAGAGGGTCTCCAAAAGATTTCCAACTAATATTTATTATTGGCAAAACACAACTGCTTTGAGGTTGGGTTGCCTCATGATGAAAAGACCCAGAAGAGGGTTGCCAAATTTAGCAAATAAAAATACAGGGTGGTCTCTCAGAATTATTTTTCACAACAGCATATGAATCTACAATTATCTCAAAATAAAAAGTTCATTTGAAGAAAAACCCAGGACACCCAGTTAAAATTGAATTTCATATGAACAAGAAATATTGTATAAGTATGTCCCAAGTGTATTTGGGACATACTTATACTAACAAGTTATTTGTTGTGTATCTGAAATTCAGATTTAATTAGGTGTCCTGTATTTTATCCGGCCACCCTAGACTCAAAAGGATTAAACGGCAAAGAGTGGAAGTCGACAAAATCGGAACTCACAATCAATATAGAGAGAGTAAATATAGACAATGGTTGGAGAGGTGTGTCTTTAAAACATGCAAAGACATGCTTGAGAGCAAACCCTAAGGCTCTGAATCTAATGCAAGAGAATCTAGTGCAAGAGAATCCTGTCGGAAGAGTTTTTTCTACATTAGTTGTACTCAAGTCTAGATCCCACTCTTAATTTTTACCTGTTGACACAAATCCCAAATAGTGCCACAGACTTGTGCCTCTCTACCCCATCCAGTAGAGATAACCAAGAAATAAACTTGTTCTGGTAAAGTCATTAAAAAAATAACCCAACCCTTTGTAAACATCTTTGCCATTCCACAACTCAAACAAATGTAATTTCCTATTCAAAAAGTACGCCACAGATATCCAAAAGATTAAACTATAAAAATAGATCTGTTAAATTCAGTAGAGAAAAATATACATTTATATAAACACAACAAATTCTTCAATAATTTCTGGTAACAGGAAGATATAAACCAGCGGAATTAAAACCAAGTACTCTAAAGTACCAAGCAGGTAATGTAAATTACTTAAATAAGCCAGCACGCTTGACAGAGTGAGGACTATGGTGAAATAAAGAATACCTGCCACCCCAAAAGAAATGCACATTGGTTTTGCTACTCAGCCCCACTCACCTGACTTGTGGTAAGACACTTCACATTTGCAGCCCTTCTCATAACCTATATGCCTACCCCAATATCAGGGATAGGCATGAACCATAAGTGCATAACATTTCACCCTTACTCCGCTCACCCCATTGTGACTGATTCAATGATGAACCCAATTAGAGTTATGGAGATGCAACTGGACTTCTGATAGAAATACTGGGGCCAGTAATCTCACACTATTTCATACTGCATCTGAACCTGAAGGATGTAGCTGGGAGGTACTAGCAGTTATTCTATAACCACAACAACAAAGCCTGTACAACATTGGATTCAACTAAAAGGAAACAGACCTGGCAGATGGAGAGGTAAGTCAAGACATTGAGGACATGCCTAAGGCCAACTCCACCCTGAACTTTCCAGTTATGTGAGACAACTTATTCAGTTGTGCCATTATTCAGTTAATGCCAACAAATTAATGCTTTTCTCAAACCAGTTTGGTTTGAATTTTCTACTACTGCAACCAAGTGAGTCTCGATACAGGCATTCAAAATCAGTTTTTTAAAACAGTTCACACAAACACACAATGCTACGTTTGGCTTACAGGCTGCCGGTATGCAAGTAAGTATATGCAAATATAAACTCTTGGGTTTTATTTAAATTTTTTCCAAGTATTTTCTTTGTAAGATATAGTATACCTTAAGACTTAATATATCAATACTAGCCTTCAAAACTACATTTGGCAAAAGGCCAAGAAGCAACAGCAGTCTTGATCGTCACTACATAATATATATTACTTTCTTACAACTATAGCAGACTATAATGCCTAGGCCTCTTTAAAAAGAAACAAGCCCTAAGCATGTGCACACAACACAAGCATAAATTGACAAGTATTCACGGAGTACTGTGCTAAAATGATTATCCTCATCTCTTCACCGCCACCCCACATACACATTCTCACACAAATACACACAGCTGTGCACTAAGGCACGTGCGCACACACACACACACACACTCACACCTGATGCCGTCAGAATATCTAAGGCATTGTGATGAACAGCATGGCTTTTGGGATCAGACAGACTTGAGCTTGAAGCTTGCTTCCACAATTAATTAGCACATTTTTAGACTAGTTACATAATCTCTCAAAGATTTACTCTTCTCATTCTAAAAAGATGATTATAATATCTCCCTGAGAGAACTCAGAAAAAAGATAATACAGGTACATTACCTAGCAAAGTACCTAGCATAGGGCTTCCCCTGGTGGCACAGTGGTTGAGAATCTGCCTGCTAATGCAGGGGACACGGGTTCGAGCCCCAGTCTGGGAAGATCCCACATGCCGCGGAGCAACTGGGCCTGTGAGCCACAACTACTGAGCCTGCGAATCTGGAGCCTGTGCTCCGCAACAAGAGAGGCTGCGATAGTGAGAGGCCTGCACACCGTGATGAAGAGTGGCCCCCGCTTGCCACTAGAGAAAGCCCTAGCACAGAAACGAAGACCCAACACAGCAAAAATAAATAAATTAATTAATAAACTCCTACCCCCAACATCAAAACAAACAAACAAAATCTTAAAAAAAACCCAAAAAAGTACCTAGCATAGTCAATAAGTAATAGCTATTGCATCAAATGGGCATGCATACCTGCAATTAAGGGACACTTGTCATAATTCAACACATAAGAAAAAAATGGTATAAAAATATAAAAGATTAGAAGCCTTGGAAAACAGTCTGGTTCTACCATGTACTATAAGCAAATTTTGTTTCATGAAGTTTTTAATATTCAAATTAAGTGTTCAAAAACTGCAAAATGACTATGGCATTAGGGTAGTAAATAAAAATCACAATCCAGAAAAACAGAGAACTAACTATCTTATTTAAAGTTTACATCAAATAAGGTCCAACTGTAATTAGATTGTCAACTTTACATCTTGAGATAATATTATCCCTCCAGGAATTAAGTTCTTAGAAAATAAGACACAAATAGTTTGAATTAAAGTAGTACTTCTAAAAATGCCCAGGGTGAGAACACCATATTTGCTCATTAGAGACTGTCTAAAACATGAGTGCTAATGGCAAGATTACCTGTAACAAGGTAAAACAGTTACAAATACATAAGCTTGCATTTGCTTAAAAGGTGTTAATATAAAAAAATAAACTCATAACAAATGACATTTCAGATTAGAAAACCAATAATAATACATTTAAGTCCAATGTAACCTCCTTACTAAATAAACTCCTCCATCTAGGAATCCTAATTAAGCCAAATATACTTCCTGTCACAAAAGTGATGTTCAAGACATACTCTCCATTTACAAAAAGAAAAGATTCTTTTTCAAGTAAAAAGGATGCACATACTACCGTAAGACAGCAATAATGAAGAACCATGGGCAGAGAAATATATTTCAAAACAGAATCCCTTGGAACACAACTTGCATTTCTATGCTGGGTGCTGAGCTTTCTTTTAGACCTTTCACATCTAATTACCTCCAGCCATGAAGGGTTATTAATCTTACTTTTACAAACTGGGGTGTGCCCCAGTTCTTAAAATCTATGCACAATAAAAAGTGGTAAAAGGGAGTAAAAGACAAGTTAACCCATGACAGATAGAAAGACACGGCAAACATTCCAAATCCATGCTGTCCAATACAGTAGCCACTAGCTACCTATGGCTATTAAGCACTTACAAAGTGGCTAGTCTGAAATGAAATATGCTGTAAGTGTAAAATACAGACCAAATTTCAAAGATACTGTATATATTGTTTACATGTCAAAATAATAATTTTGGATATCTGCATTAATAAAAATTTTAAAATTAATTTCACATTTTTTTATATTTTTAATAATGTTACTAGAAAATTGAAAATTACATATGTGACTTGCATTATATTTTTATTGGACAGCACTGTTCTAAGTCATAGCGTCTAAATCTATGAGTTTAGAGGACTTTCTTCACTTGTAATCATTCCTAAGTTTGTCTTTAGCAACGAAAAAGAGATAAGCATCTGCCAATTTACACAATCTGCATTTCCTGTCCCACCTCCGTACTTTTCACACAACCTCTTAGGACTTGTTAACACCAGTGAACACTACAAATACAGAATAAACGTATTAATATATAATATAGATTATATACTTGAACATTATGCTGTTACTAATGTACTAGTGCTTTTGTCATGCAGCCAACAACTGATACACATTTTCATCAAAACAGAAATCCATTAAAACAAATCCATTTCAAGAGGTGGTTAGTAGGCCAATCATAAAGTCCACCTAATTCCCAGAATTTTATTTGCCAGCTAGGCGGGGAAGGCCACATGTAGTTCCTACTAATGACAACTGGGCTTCTGTGATAATGTAATTAATGCCTGTTGCTTGTGATACTCAAGTCCTTGAATCCCCAATGTGCAACAGCTAGAAAAGTACAACTTCCCTGTAAACTTCCATTATTAAAACGAAGACATATATAAACATCACTTTTTTTAGTCACCGAGTATTTAAAAGTGAGAATAGCACTGTCTTACAAGAGGTTTAAAAAGGTAAAATTATAAAATCTCCTCATTCATATTTGAAAATAATATATTAATTGATTTGAACAATGAACTGCATCCAGATCATTTCCCCCTAGGAGCATCCATGTGTCAATTAGTTACCTAAGTCTCTAACCGCTACAGCTCACTTTACAGGCTCATCTGTTACACCTCTAAAACCCAAGTCCTCTTTTCAATACTCTGCAGAGATTTCCTATTGCCCTTCCATGTCAGGATCCTTATCTTCAATTTTGAGTTTCATTAGGCTAATCTCTATTTTTTCTCTACTTTTCTGCCTATTCCTTCCATTGTGCTTGAACAAACCTACTGATCTGGTGCTCCATTAACCCACCCCTTCTCCAAATCTTCTCTTTTGTTATATTTCCACTTCTTGTTCCCCCACACATTCATAAGGGGGAAAGTCAAGGCAAAACATAATTTTATTTTTCTTTTCACCAGATATTTAAGAAGCTCTTTTAATTCTACTTTCAACATGCAAGCTCTCAACTTTCTAAAGGGTATAAAGTTATTTCTCTCCCAAGTATCTTTCTTGAATAAGTGACAAACTTTAATTTGTTTCTTCATACTAATTTACAGTAAATGTAATAATCCATTTATAAAACTAGAGCTTGGAAGGAAATTTGTGGTCCCCAAACCTCCTGAAATGTTACACATAAGTATTTGACTTTTTACAGTATATTTAAGATTTTCATCCATATGGAGATTATATTGTAAAAGTTAGATTAACAATTTTTATTTATTTATTTTTAATTAATTAATTTATTTATTTTTGGCTGTATTTGGTCTTCCTTGCTACGCACGGGCTTTCTCTAGTTGCGGTGAGCGGGAGCTACTCTTCATTGTGGTGCATGGGCTTCTCATTGCAGTGGCTTCTCTTGTTGCGGAGCACGGGCTCTAGGTGCGCAGGCTTCAGCAGTTGCAGCACACAGGCTCAGCAGTTGTGGCACGTGGGCTCTAGAGCAAAGGCTCAGTAGTTGTGGTGCACGGGCTTAGTTGCTCTGCGGCATGTGGGATCTTCCCGGACCAGGGCTCGAACCCATGTCCCCTGCAATGGCAGGTGGATTCTTAACCTCTGCGCCACCAGGGAAGGCCGATTAACAATTTTTAAAATCACTATTCATTTACCTCAACTTGATTTAATAAGTACTCTTAATTCCATGTTTTGGAAAGTTACTTTAACAGATTTTTTTAAGGTGTTTGTTTAATATACTCTCTGTCAATCTGAACCTGTATTCAACAATACATAAAAAACTACATTTGTATCTTCCACGTGCTAGAAACTGGGCTAAATGCTGATAATGAAAAATGCAAAAGATGGTTGCTGAACACAAAAATTTAACTCTTACCAGAGAAATAAGGCATGTGGGATCTTCCCGGACCAGGGCTCGAACCCATGTCCCCTGCAATGGCAGGTGGATTCTTAACCTCTGCGCCACCAGGGAAGGCCGATTAACAATTTTTAAAATCACTATTCATTTACCTCAACTTGATTTAATAAGTACTCTTAATTCCATGTTTTGGAAAGTTACTTTAACAGATTTTTTTAAGGTGTTTGTTTAATATACTCTCTGTCAATCTGAACCTGTATTCAACAATACATAAAAAACTACATTTGTATCTTCCACGTGCTAGAAACTGGGCTAAATGCTGATAATGAAAAATGCAAAAGATGGTTGCTGAACACAAAAATTTAACTCTTACCAGAGAAATAAATAAATTACCATGCTGTATAATATTTTTTTATTCTGTCCCACTCATCACTGCTATTTGTGGACTAGAATTATTTTTTTGTACAATTATTGGTTCTAATACCTCATTTTTTCAAAATGTTCTTCCATAAACATGCCTGTTTATTTTTCCATATAACTGCTATTTACCATTACATGTAACATATACAAGGTATGTAATATCTAACTCACTAAAAAAAAAACAGATGAAATAAGATTATTATCTGCATTTCTGAGAGAAGAGTTAAATAACTTGCTCAAAAGCTCACAGTTAATTTGTGGAGCTGGGACTTGAACTTGTATTTGTCTAACTCCAGAGCCCTTTATCTGGGTCAGCTGGACTTCCTGGATGTACAACAGGACAGTTTTTGCTCGTCTGTTTGTTTTGCAGGCGGGGCGGGGTGGGGGGTGGGGGGGTAGAATCTGTCTCTGCTTTCCCAATAGTTGGGAATTTTATAGTCACAGTTATTACATAACTATAATGGTGGCACCTTTGGTTTCCCCCCACCCCTAAATTTAAAAGAACTGTTCGCAAGTATTTTCAACAAATAGAATATTGGCTTTTTGTTAAAGAGAAGCATATTTTATTATTTTAAGGAAAAATTCTCTTCTACTTCACTGTTTAAGATTTGAAAGTCAGTTAAAATATACCAAATGGTGCTCAACATCAGGAGCGATTAGGAAAATGCAAATCCAAACCACAATGAGATGCCACTTCACACCCACCAGAATGGCTATAATGAACAAACAAACAAATAAACAACAGAAAATAAGTATGGCAAGCATGTGGAGAAATTTGAAACCTCATACATTATTGGTGAGACAGTAAAGTAGCACAGACTTTGTGAAAAACAGTTTGGCAAGTATATGACCACAATTCCACTCCTAGGAATGTACCCTAAAGAACTCAAAACAGGTATTCAAACAAATGTCTGTACACACAAGTTCACGGCAGCACTATTCACAACAGCCCAAAGGTGGAAACAATCAAAATGTCCATAACTTATGAGTGACTAAAATGTACCAAATGCTTTTATTTCATATTGTGTTTCTTTTTTTAAAAAAATTGAAGTACAGTTGATATACAATATTATATAAATTACAGGTGTACAATATAGTGACTGATAATTTTTAAAGGTTATATTCCATGTATAGTTATTATAAAATATTGGCTATATTCCCTTTGTTACACAATATATCCTTGTAGCTTATTTTATACATAATAGTTTGTACCTCAATCCCCTACCCCTATGCTGCCCCTCCACCCCATAACCACTAATTTGTTCTCTGTTTCTGTGCGTCTGTTTCTTTTCTTTTTTTTAGTTGTATCATATTATGTATTTCTTGAAACGCTCAATAACTTTTCTTCTTTAGCCTACTGTTGTGATATATCAGAGGACTGGGAACTGCCATTCTTCAGTCTTGCAACAAACTTCCTTTGTTTGAAGAGTATTCTTTTTGTTTTTACAATTAATGCTCTTTGTTCATCAATGAAATTAGACCATTGTCATTTTGGCAGTACTAGTATCATGCTTGGGGACTTAGGTCATATTTGCCTCAAAACATGTTTAAGGTAGTTTGTCATCTTTTCCTGTGCTCTAGAATAAAAGATAACATGGGAAAGAGCTACCACTTGGAAGTTTAAAACATCTTAACTGTAAATCTATAGAGGAAAGTATTTAATACAAGTATTAAGCATAAATTTTTAAAAGTTATTTTACAAATAATCTAATCCATGTTTTCAAATGAATCATCCTCTGTCGATTATCGTTAAGAGACTGCTGTTGAAGTTTGTTTGTTTAAAATTTTCTTTTTTTTTTTTTAAATAAAAACATCTAGTAAGATTTAGGGATGTCTCTGGTGCTTTTAGCTAATGCCATCTTCCTCCAAAGTTGCATCTTATTAAGTTCTGATTTATTTTTATTTTCAGCTGTTCGCACTAAAATTTCATGCCCTCATTAAGTCATTAGCTACACACACATACATATACACACGGCCCTAATGTTTCGCACACTCCTCCCATACACTTTTACCAATCTTTTGCATTATGACACAGGCAATCAAAGTATAGAGAGTGCTTATGGTAAGAAACAGCTAGCCATTAAAAACCAAGTAAGAAACACGATCTTAACTGTTCTCTAGCTTCATAGAGAATAAATGGTATTTCATTATATTCCCTGTTCCATCCCAACTCTCCTCATCCCAACAATGACCCTAAATCTCAGAGCACTATTTCTCAAAAAACTGATTACAGTGCAGCTAGTAGGTGGAGCCTAAGACATCCTTCTCAAAATGCACATTCTCAGGCCACCCTTGGACTACGAAATTAGAATCTCTGCTTTGGACAATGCTTGATTACAAGAATCTTTTGATTCACCAAGCCTAACCAGAACACTGCCCACATATAGCATTAGGGTAAGGTAACCCTACAACTTATCATACTAACTGGGATATTTCTGAAAGTGAAAGGAAATGCTATTAACTATTACACCAAGACAAAAGATATAAACCAGGATGTATGGTCAAAGTAGGGTTCCTGTGGTATGCCACACCTTTGAGAATTTGGCTAGTTTGAGAACTACTTTCAACTTAGGAGTTCATTAACATTATCCTAAAATGTAGTGCAAGAGTATTATACTAAGAGGTGAAAATATAAAGAAACATAAGATCCACACCCAGTTCTGGTGCCCAGTTCAGTTGGAAAGAAAGGGCATGTGACAAGAGGCAATAAGTAGCAGAGAATAAATATGTAAGTCTCTCAAAAGAGAGATATGCAGGAAAGGCTTCACAAGATGTAGGATTTGAAATGGGCCTTAAAGGAGCACTACTGTTTGGTGGATGAAAGCCATTCTATGCAGTGAGAGAAGGTAAACAGAGATGCAGACCCTAGAAACCCATGTTATGCCCAGGGGGTGGGAAACAGACCACTTCTGCCAGAGCATAGCTTTTATACATAACAGAAATTAAAAATAAAGATAAGAACCAAATGCAGAACATTTTGATGGACACCCACTAAAATTCCTGAGGGAATTCCATAATCAAAAAGCAGCTGTGACACAATGTGGTATGAGTGCCCAGGGGAAATGAAAAGGGATAAAAGATACAAGAGTGAAAAAAAAGAATAATACACCACATAAGAGGAAATACTAAATACTTAAAGAAGAGTAATTAGGAGACAGAAGAGACATTTCAGGGACGTCAAAAAGAAGGTGAAAGTAAAGGCATATAAGAAGGCAGGCAGTTAAAACAAAAAAGAAATTAAAAATAAGTCATATGAAGAAAACACTGACAGCTAGCTTACCAAATAGCTTTTACAAATAAAATAGAAGAGGAAAAGCCAGATTACAAAAAGATGAAAGAAATACAAGACAGAAGTGGAGATGTGGCTATATATATGGCTCAGTAAACTAAAATATAAATGGGCAGCCAGACAGTGGATAAGAAAAGATGACAAATGGGCTTAAAAAAAAAAAAAACCTCTCAGAAACAGGATAAGGTTAATAATTAGAAAGAGACTGGAGATAAATGAAAAGGAAAGGTTCAGTTTCAGGCAATGGGCTAGCAGAAAAATCCTGTTAAGAGCACAGATTCTCCTGTAAATAAAATCAAATTCACTCATAATAAAAAGATCAAGGAATATACAAAGATACATATTTGCCAGAGAGTGTGTATATGTACACGTTAAGGTCATACAAAAAGCTTAAATTTAATGAAAAACTTCAGAGTTTAGGGGAGGTGTAAAAAGTAAAATGCTAGAGGAAGAAAATATCTATTTTTTGCATAGAAGACAATTTCATATGCAGTAAAATCATACACATTTGGTCATGATAGATTTTACATAAGAAGTTTATTACGAATTATACATTACTTAAAGCAATGCTATACAAAAATATTTTTATTACAGCATTATTATTTGCTATCATTATAATGTGGAATCTAGACCAGTAATTTGCAACTGGAAATGATAACCCTTCTTCCCCCCTAGACATTTGGAAATGGGAGGAGGAGCTGGTTTCTGGTGGCCACAATACTGGGAGAGGCCCTACTAGCATTATGTCAGAGGAGTCCAAGGATGCTCAATGTCTTCTAAGGCAAAGCACAACCCAGTCCAAAATGCCAAAGTGGACACTGATAAGAAACACTGTAAACAGACAAAGAAGGTCGATTTTCTTGTGTATTCTTCTTGTATATTTAGATAAAAATGAACAAAGTTCATTTCTTAATTTAATTCTTGTGATAATTTGATTCTGATAAAGGTCTTTGCATTCCACCTTAATCTATTTTAATTCAGAACTTAAGGACATATAGTTCTAATAAAGGAATTTTGGTTATTCTAATGCTAAGACATTGATTATCCCTTGACAAATGATGAGGTGGCCAGGAAAATATGTTATGTTTAAAGCAATAGTTTCAGTAAGTACTCAGTTTTAAAAATAACACCTAGGGCATTGGTTAAGTTGAACAACATGCATTTGCATTATTTTACCACCAAATATGTCCATGCAACTTTTATACATCCAAAGTTTCAAGGCAAAGCAATTTAAGTTGAAGTTTATCTAAATTAAGAAGGTCTGTAAGGACTATAGTAGCATATACTGAAGTACTGCAATGGAATGAAACACAACAAATACAAGTTCACAATGAGTCTGAAAAGGATAATAGGAAACCAACTCATTATTCTGGAAAGGAAGAAAAAAATAAATCTGATAAACAAGGGGAAGAATTAACCACTATTCTGCCTTCACTATGTAACTCACCAGATTGGTAACCAAATGGAAGATGTGGGTAAATTTCTCTTAAGAGATGTATTCCAATGGCTACCAGCATCACAAAAAGACAATCGGATCTTAAGTGTTTCCTGATAGAAAAGCTCACTACGACCTATAAAGCAGTTTTGTCAAAAGAAAAAAAGGAGGGGGGGCTATCAATCCTGAATATGAACAAGCCTCTTGACCTAACTCCCAAATTTACAGGAAACACTGAACACAAAGAAAGATATTATACTATGACTAAGAATGCAATAAGCAAATCCAGACTTAGAAACTCAGCCCTATTTCATTAAATAAATTGCAAAAATGAAAAAGAGAAAGACAAAAACAAAAAGAGAGAACTCATAGATTGGAAGATACATAAAAAACATCGACCAATCACAGTGTCTCTACTTTATTTGGATACTGATTCAAATTAGTTGTGAAGAAGGAAGGTAGACATCTCTGAGACATTTGTAAATTTGAACAATGACCGATTCAGGAATTTTGATATTTTTAGATGTGTTAATGACATTGTGGTTAAATTACAAGAAGTCCTTACCTTTTGAAAATGCACACTGAAATAGCTGTTCTTTAAAAATGCAAATGAAATGATGTCTGAGATTTGCTTCAATGTAATAGGGGAGGGTGAAATGGTTTGGTGTTATAAATGAAACAAAATTGGTCAAAGGTGCTAACTATTGAAACTGGGTGAAGGCTACAAGGGTATTTATCACACTAGTCTGTTTACTTCTGTATATATTTTCAAGTTCTCCATAATAAGTTAATTTTAAAAAGTTAAGAAACCTCAGCAGGAGGGAAAAGCGATCATTTGCAACATGTTTATTTTCGGGCTTATAAAAGAACAAAATGAATACTTGGCATAGTCCTCTAATGGATATGGGGATATTAAGCATCTGGGAGGATATAACAGAAATGTCTTTAAAAATTTTAAACAGACACTGATGTAAATAAAATAAAGAAAATCTAAAGGTGCACTAGTTAAAACCGTCACTGAATTCCACACGGGTCACGTGCATCTAAGTTTGTGTTTAAACCCTTCAAATGCCAGATTTCCCCTCTTTGTGATAGCAGGTAGATTTACTACAAGTATTTACAAATCCAACAAATATTACCAATACCCTTAGAAACAAGTGTGAAACAAAAATAAAACCATAAAGCCAAGGCTTTATGATGCCCTCTATATTTTGTTGTTGCTACTGTTTAAATTGAGAAGACTACAGAAAGCAGTAGGAAGCCATAAAAAATGTGTAGCCATAATCTTCTGAGATCGATTCTCTTGGGGACCCTAAATAAATGGATTCTTGACCTACTAAAATTTAATGTAAAAAAATGATCCATTCGTAAAGGACCTATAAGATTGTAAATGGCAAAACAAACTACAAATAACCACCCTCAGAAAGGGAATGAATGGTGTTTATAAAAAGCGAGTCCCATGGATATAAAGGGAGAATCATCATGATGATTTATAAGTAAAGGAAAATAAAATAAAAAGGTAACAAAATTCATGTTTCCCTAGGCCTTTTACTCAGACCAAAACATGTGGAGCTATACTCCCAAAAGCAATTTCAGACTAGAGATGTCTTTATTTTTCCCCAGACAAGCTAGAAGTTAAACAGAATGACAAAGTATATTTACTCTGGGACAGTGAAGCAGCAAAGAAACTTCAGAATGGCAAAACTGGTCCAAATCCCTCCAAAACAGACAGACTAAACTTTGGACAATGAATGAACAAGGCAATACTGCAACTCCTTTCAAAGTTTTATCTGTTGCAAATAACCATAAAATTAAAACAATTATTATTTACAACAAGGACCAAACAGGAGGCTGGGATTTTTAAAATTTAATAACTCTAGAAATTTGACCCTCTTGGTATTACTTAAGGTTAATCACATCTTACTGACCATCACATCCAAAACAGGTGCTAAAAACAAGCTTACGCTATCTCCTTTTATACCCTTATAAAACTGATGAAATGTCAACAGAAAGAAAAAGCTGAAAGCTTTAGAATTTAATTTTAATACAGCATTTAGACAAGATGCAAGACACAGATCTGATTCACAAAACTCAGTTAGTTTTATCAATCTAAAATGAACTGTATCAACCTAGCAGGTCACACTGAAAACATAAGGTCTGTTTTGCTAAGTGGAACAGTTCCTTTTCCAGAGACTCCTAGGAAAAAAGCAAATCTCCATACTATTATCTGGAAATATTTTTGTATAAATTCACAAGTTTAGGAAAAATAGTGTTTCAATAAACTATGAAACAATATAAAACAAGACAAAATTAAGAGGGATCTAATATAAAGCCAAATTTCTATAAAAAGTCAGATCTAGTACCAGTATTAAAAAATAACAAGTGCACATGTTGCTGAGAAATCAGCATTAAAATACTCCTAAAATCCTATGTGATTAGGACTTTTCTCCATAAAGCTAGAAATTCTTATCCATAGATTTTTTTTCCAACTTCAAAGCAATTCATAAACATAGACTGCTTCACAATACCCCAGACAAAAAAGTAGAGGCAGATTTAAAGTCTCATTGCTTTGCCCAAAGAAAAGCCTTACACAAGGAACTACAAGCCAGAGAACAAAGATTTGTCTTTTCCATTACGATCATATTCAATCCCTGACCTTCTTCCTTACAAGGCAAGAGAATAGGAAAGAAAGCTGGCAACTTGGGGAATGCTCCTTGAAAAGAAAATGCTTCTGAATGATTTAAAAAGAAGAAGAAGAAAAAAAAAAAAAAACCCAAGGCGAGCCTAGCACCCCCAAGCCAAAGAAGGCAACTCTTCTTTCTCCAACTCACCATCTGGACCTCACTTGCCAGGTTCTAAAACCATAGAGTATTTTGGATCCTTCAAGAGACTACAAGCAAACAAATGAGATGTACTTACACTAAGTATGCACCTACAAACCCTTAAACAACTCTGAATGCTTTTACCAGATTTCTCAAGCAGCAGTGTACAAAAGCAAAAGTGCTTACCTTCACGTAAAAAGCAAGCCTAAAGGGCTTCCCTGGTGGCACAGTGGTTAAGAATCTGCCTGCCAATGCAGGGGACACGGGTTCAAGCCCTAGTCTGGGAATATCCCACATGCCGCGGATCCCACATCCCACTTGTTGCGGAGCAACTAAACCCGCGAGCCACAACTATAGAGCCCGCGCTCTAGAGCCCATGAGCCACAACTACTGAGCCCATGCGCCACATCTACTGAAGCCTGCACACTCTAGAGCCCGTGTTCTGCAACAAGAGAAGCCACTGCAATGAGAAGCCCACGCAACGCAACGAAGAATAGCCCCCGCTCCCCTCAACTAGAGAAAGCCTGCGAGTAGCAATGAAGACCCAACACAGCCAAAAATTATAAATAAATAAATGTATTTTTTTTTAAAGTAAGCCTAAATTTTTGGCCTGTAGCTGTTATGTATATGCACTACATGTGTGACAACTCTCAGATTAGCTTTTGAAATCTTAACAAAAATGATACTTCAAAGGATTGTTTTTGGAATTAAATAAAATAGCATATTAATAGGCACTATACTATGGAATCCAGTAGTGTCAGGCTGGGTGCTCACCTATTCATGAAGTATATATCCTTTGTATATAGGGAGAGAAATCGATTTCTCACTGAATATCCATATGCTCCCCGACATTTTCCAGCCACCTTGCAGTTGGTAGAGGCCATGTGATTAATTCATGCCTTACTTCCAGACCAAAGCACTTAACAGTTAGCCAGCACATGACCCTCTAGCTATCTTGCCTGGACACATGTTCCAAATGGCAGGGCTAGAAGATGTAAGCTGCATAGATCTGAGCCGACACGTGGAAGAGCTAACCAGGAGAGTCCCTGGACCCACAGAGGACTTCATACAAGTGAGACAAACGTTTATAAGTTCATGTTATGAGCTTTCTAGGTTTGTTTGTTAATGCAACACAGCTTAGCAAAAATTCAGCGTCTCCTTTTACAGTCTAACTGCACCCAAATGCTAGACAAAATGCATACATAAAAATGGCAAGTCCTGAGCTTAGGTATTAAAGGATATCTTCCTTTCTGTGTAATTTTGTATATCCAGAATGAACAGAATGATTAAAAGAGAATTCTGATAGCAAAGTAGAAAAGTAATCCAATGTACACAGAATAACTTAAAAAGAAACTGATACTTATAGTTTCACCTTAAGGAGAAAAAATTCTAAACTCAAGAGTCTAAACTTTTTTCTAGTTAAGCACACAAGTTACACACACACACACAAAAAAAACAAAACAGTACAAAAATAACTAAAAACAGCTATCAGGAAACAGGTAAAAGAAAGAAAAGCTGAACAAGACTTTAAACACCCTTTCACCAGGAGTAAAATAGCTGAAGTCACTTTTCATTGTAACAAGTATTACAGAGCCACAATTGCTTACCCGCAATTCTGGAATATCCCAAAAGCTCTAAAAATCAAAGATTAAAAAAAAAGTAAGTTTGGAGAAAAATAATTCATACAATTTGACTGTAGAAATATGAATGTGTTTGATTATGGAGTGCTTCTCCAGATCCCACTGGCAGTGTTACATAAAATACAACAAATATATCACATTCCCTTTCTAAAATCTTAAAATTTCCAAATTCTGAAACATTACTGGCCCCAAGAGTTTGAAATAAAGGACTGTGGACTTGTAACAATAATAGAAGTAAACAATCTCTGTATTGTCTTAATGATAAAAATAAAAATAAAATGAAGAGCATGGCTTTCTAACCTGTCTGTAGTTCAATCATGTACTGAATCCAATTGAATTTTGATGACTTTCCAATGGTATTTCTACTTGATGATACTTCAATATTCCCAGCAGCACACAGATACAACCAGCCTAAAGCTAAATCATGAGACGGTATAATTAACTAGAAGGAGACTAGTTAATTAAAAATACTGCTGTAAGCATTTCTGGGCTCAATAGACCATAATTTAGCAGGTACTCAAGGTAGCCATTCCTGTAGGTTCACATAAAAAAACAGACATGTATCAGATAACGTAAGATAAACTACAGCACAAGAGTAGTGGGAGATGGGGACACCAACTCTGAGAAAGGTATAGGAGAATGTATTCAGTAGGCATCACTAGTAAGATAGGAAAATGGTAAAAAGCAAACTTTGTAAAAATTAAAGAGGCAAGGTACTGGAATAAACATCTACAGCAGGATTTCTCAACCTCAGCACTACTGACATTTTATAGCCCAGATAAATCTTTGTTGGAGGGAGTTGACCTAGGCATTACAAGGTATTTAGCAGCATCTCTAACCTCTACTCACTAAATTATCAGTAGCAGCCCCTTTTCCCCCAGTTGTGAAAAGTCTCTAGGCATTGCCAACTGCCCCCTAGGCCAGGGTGGGGTGAGGGAATAAGAAGGCAAAAACTGCCCCCAGTTGAGAACTGAGGCAAGAGAAATATTAAAAGTTTAAAGATGTTTATTCTTCTAGATTCTAAAATGCCAAATATACTTCCCTGTTAAAAGCAGTATGGGAAGGGAAAAAAACTGTTTTCTATTTCTCTACATCTACAGGTGGTTTTATTCTATGTTTTTAATCTTAATTTTGTAGGAAAGACTAGAATGGCAGATCAAGTTCTCCGTTATCAATCGGAGTGCCCGGCACTCTAAGGAACAATGACTCGTTGACTTTCTTATAACTAAATATATCCATCTGCTGTTACAGCAACTTATTCAAGGAGAGAATAAGGTACCAGTTGCTTACGTATAGAAAGGAACAAAACAATTTGAGAGTCTTGCATGCAGCGGCAAAGTAACCACGCAACTTTTTAAATGCACAGTTTTCACACACTTTCTAATTACATTATCTGCACTGAACTTAATAGATCCCTAATAAAAATGTGACCTTTAGATGGGAAGAATATTATTTTCAATCACATCATTCTTTTGGAAAAAACTTTTAGTCACAACAGAACTGAGTCCTTCTGCTACACTGGCATATATGAGAGAAATAATTAGCTTTACTGTGAATCAACTTCCTTTTACAATAAAAATGGTAACCAAATACCTCTGAATAATCATATTAAAAATTACAATTATGAAAAAGTAAAGAATATATGGGATATTTAATATATTTTCTCCAATCCAAACTCATTGTTTTGCCTGGAATTTCTATTCCTGTCAATCTGACAGACTTCAACTTATTTATTAACTTAATTAATCTTCAAATGAAAAGCACTGTGTGAAGACAGAAAAATGTTCAAGACAATCCTCCTTTCAAAGGAACACTAACACTTGCAGAAGACAGACAAACAAGTAAATAATTATAGTATATAGTATTAACATACTGGATTCATGTATTGATATTACAGCTGTGCTGAATGAACCAAGTATTAGCTTATTGAAAAATAAAACAGTTAAAATTATCAGGAATGTCCAAGTACCAAGAAAAATCCTCATGATTTTTGAGGTCTATGCTGATGCCAAAATGTAATTAATTAATAATAAAATAAGAACTATCCCTTGGTAGATGACCACAGTAGAGTGAGATGGAAAACACCTTCAGTCAGAGTAGTCCTATACTTATGTTTTACAAATCGAGCGTCCAACTGAGATTTAATTTTTATAAAAAGGCAATTGCAGGATTATTTTTCAAGAGTTGAAAACAAAAGGACTAGATGATTAATGACACAATTTTGTTTTGTAAAATAGGGCACCTTCACATAGGGTACCTTCATGGCTAATATAAACTGGCTAATATTGTTGGCTAATAACTATCAAATGTATAAGTAAAAAAGAAAAAGCAATCTATCCATATGTGTGGGAGGGTTTAAAACCAAGTATTGTATAAGCAACCAACAAAGCTATGTAGATATCACATGTTATTTTGATCATGACCTGCCTTCATACACCAATTAGAGAAAGCTTCCAAAATCTCTCCCTAGATCAGAGAGAAGGAAAGAATGCTATGTTTAGGTAACGAGTAAAGTGTATCAATTCAGAATCTAAATTTTACAAAAACATTGATATAATCTAATCTCATTCTCAATACAGTAAAACTACAAATTCCTATAATGGAACATTTAAAAGGGAA
This sequence comes from Physeter macrocephalus, assembly GCF_002837175.3. Classification (NCBI taxonomy): domain Eukaryota; kingdom Metazoa; phylum Chordata; class Mammalia; order Artiodactyla; family Physeteridae; genus Physeter; species Physeter macrocephalus. The sequence goes on along the minus strand of NC_041215.1, from coordinate 85,938,922 downwards.
AACATAACTATCACCATTATTTTAAAATCTTTTATTATAATTTTATTGGACAGTCAGAGCATTCTCTACTGAATTAAGTATCATTAACCTTAAGCATATTCCTTTAAAGAGGATATACCATTTGTTCAGCTTTACCCAATGTTCTTAGGTTTATTTTCTTTTTTACTCAAGTTCCAAGAACTGCTTTTACTAACATCAAAAAAACAGCTGCCTGACATAGTCTCAATAAATAGGTGCGGAGCTGATTAAGATGAAATTACTCCTACAGTCGGATGCTGATGCACTGGAGAAAACGCCAGCAAGAGTGAAGGTATACTGCTATAAACTAGCTCTTTAACTATGCTATGGCCACTTTACTGACCAAGTTTACATTGTTAAAAAATTTTTAAACATATTAATTCATCTAATCCTCACAACAAATTTATAAAGAGGGATATCATTTTAATCTTCATTATACAGATAAGACACTGAAAGACAGAACTATTCCATACCTTATCTAAGTTAACATAGCTATTAAGTGCCAGAGCAGGGATTTGAACCCAGACAGTCCAGTTCCAGTACCACTGCTTTTCAAACCTTAATATACATACAATTCACCTGGAAATCTACTTGCAATTCAGATCCTGATTCAGTACTTCTGCAGTGGGGGAGGCAAGATTCTACATTTCTAAAAATCTCATCTGTGATGCAGACGATGGTGGTCTGAAGACCACCCTTTGAGCAGCGAAGTTCTATCTTCCCTAGAAATGGTGCAAAGTGGTGGTAACCCTCAAAGGGAGATAGAGCTCATCCAGTTAGACAATTAGGCTTACAAATAAATCAGGGCTTGCCAACTTCTGGTTTAGAACTTAACTGCTTCTCTTAATTTTTTTTTTTAGAAAGAAGGAAATGAGCAAAATTTGCAAGCATTAGTACCTACTTTCAGGTTTCGCATATTAATACTATAACTTGATACCGTCACACCTCCCTCCCAATAAGGTCTTTCCCACATACAAAAACTATTTACAAATGTCCCTGAATACCTACTTTAACACAGATTCAATCTGAACATATTAAAGAATATTTTTGGAGAGTATTTTTCTACTTTCTCAGATACAGAAAGAATTAGAGGCTAAGTTCAAAATCCAGCACCTTTCTAAACTTCTGCCACCTGTCAAGTCCTGAGAGGACAAGGACACTCTTTGGATGGAACATAAATGTCTTAATAGCACATACAATTTCCCTTCATTCTCACTGGTGTATCAGCTGTTTATAGTCTAATCTGGAATACAGTAAAGAGTATGAATTGAAGGCACTAAATGTTATATCCCTATGTTTAGAATGCTTTGGCCTAAAGCACTCCAATACCTAAAAACTGAAATGCCATCAAATCATTGGAAATAACATTTTATCAAACTTTTATACTATTGGGAAAAGAAATATCAATACTATCAAAATGTATTCAAACATGTTTAAAGCCACACACTTAATTCAGTAATTAAGTCTATCCTATCATCACCCTGGGTGTATACATATTTGACACAGTTGTATAATAACTAAAGAATATTTTATTAATTAAACATAGGAAGGAATTTAAGAAAAATCTTAATCAAGTCTGAGTAATTTTGGTTTTGTTGAGTTTTCTTGTATTCCATTCAACTTTTTCCTGAATGTACACAAACATACTTTACATTTCTTCCCTGAGGAAGAATTAAATGTGTCACGTACTTCGATAAGCTTATAAAAATCATATTCAAAACCATAATGGAATTCTGATTAACTACACATTAAAGTCAAAAGAATTAGGTTTCATAGATTTCAGGCAATACGAATTCACATACTCTAGAATTTATTAATATAGAGTCCCATTTTTAATTAAGACAAAAATTAACAAATTTAAACTGTACAATCATCATAAAGCTAAAATTCTCACCAATGCACCTGTGAAATACAGGAACACCACAAGTATGACACAAAGGTAAAAATACAATACAAATTTTAAATTAGCTGTCAAAATCCTAAAATGCCTCCACTAAACACTCACTATTCCAAATTCCTGCTCAAGAACAAGGACTAGATGTTCTTCCACCCAAAAGAATCTGAAGACTTATAGAAAAACACACAGAACTATGTGGGTATTTTACTTGTCCAGCATATGAAGGAAGGCTGTCCCCAAACTAATAAAAAAAACTTCTCCAGTGTCCTACTAAGACTCATATTTTCTGTTTTTTTTTCTTTAATCACTCACAAAGTCACAAAGAAACTCATACATAACAAGAAACAGAGAACTGAAAGATGTCATTTGCAATAGTTGACAGTGATCACAAGTTGTGACAAGGGAAAGCACAGATGATGTATTCCAAGTTACTGCACACGAGCAAGCCCAAAGGTTCACTATTTCACTAGCCTAATCACTAAATGTGAAGCATTATTTCATGGACTGAAAGGAAATCTGGTAGATAAAGAGAAAAATAATAACAAGTTAAACTTTCTATCTCCAAGAAAGACTCTACTTCCTCTAAAATAATCGTCAGTGACCTTGTGGAAACATTCCTGGGCTAAACATGTAGAGCACATTTCTTCAGCAACTGCAACACTAAGCTACTGATCTGAGGGCATCTCACACATCTCTACTGGGTTCGCTAGATTTACACAAGAACACCAGTTTGTGCCATTTGCAGAAAATCAACAAAAACCTTTAAAAAATGTTTGACCTTACATGCAATTTTAAAACATCTAAGACCTTTGAACTGATAGATCTTTACGTCTTTTACAATGAGAAATACCAGAATACACTCTGCAAGTTAAGTGATTCTTCCAGAGAGCAAATTTAACTTGACCTCCCTAAATGGCTACAGATTTGACACACCATTTAGAAGCCTGAAAGGAAATACTTTGATTTATTTATTCTCTAAAGCAGTGCTGTTCAACAGAAATATAATGTGAGCCACATACGTAATTTTAAATTGTCTAATAACTGTATTAAAATGGTAAAAAAGAAATTAATTTTAAAACATTTTATGTAACCCAACATATCAAAAATATTAATATTTCAACATGCAATAAATATTTTTCAGAAAATCAGTAAAATATTTTACAAAAGTTCTTTTCTTCATACTAAGTTTTCAAAATCTGATGTATATTCTACACTTAAAGAACATCTCATTTTTGGACTACAACTGAAATGGTCAATAACCACAAGTGGTTAGTGGCTACATTACTGGACAGTGCAGCTCCTAAGCACTACTTTGAGATCTGACATACCACTATGTTTAAAATTAGTCTACATTCATGTTTCCTTTTTGAACTGAAATGTCTGATTACAAGTATGAGCAAATAAGGATCAGATCACCTTAATGGAGGACCCAGTTAACACACATGATAAGAAGCAGTTGGATTATATCCTATTATATCTCAAGTAGACTTCAGAAATAGGTCTGATCATCACAAGTGAACACAACTTGTAGCAAAAATATAGGTAAGATAAGAAAACATTTTCATATCAAACCACAACACTGCCTTATTTCTAGCAGCCATTCTTGTTCTTGAGCAGGTATCTCCATGCAAATTATCTAAAGACTGGTTTTCTAAGTTTGATGAATTTTGGAAGCCATAAAGTCACTGTTGAAAAACTGAGCACTAAGTAAGAGGAATTTAAAAAAATTTTTCAGGGAAAAAATTATCAACCAGTTACTTTTAATACACCTATACCAACCAACAATCTTAAATTATTCTACATGAGTTTCACTGAAGTGACTTCTTCCCACAAATTCCAACTCATTCACTGCTTTTTATATACGTATTTCAAGTACTAAAATTACTAAGAATTTTCCCAAGTAATTAGGCCATTTAATTAAAATGTAAATAATTCCAGCAATGCATTCTCTAGAAAACAGCAACTAAAACCATTAGCTTAGCATGTAAAATTTGTCCTTAAGGCAAGTTACTGAATAAATCAAACAGAAACAACTATACTCTTGTTTACTGCATTTACATTTTGTAACACCACATTCAGCAATTTCTAAATTTGGAAGGTCAGTTCAGACTGCACACAAGCAGTAACTTTAAAGCTTAGCAAAATTTTAGAAGTTTCTGCAATATACTTCTGAATTAAAGAACTATTACAGCAGAACAAAAATCAGCACTATTCATACTAATCCCAGCAAGGAGCACAAAATCATATTCGTAAGTCCAAAGTGTATGATACACGCTAAAAAGGTTTTTTTCCTCCCAAATTTATTTAATTCACCCACGACAATTTTTGTTTTAATCCACTTGCAAAGCTTTAAAGAAACAAATATAGCCTCTTCTGCAGCACACATATTCAAGGACAATACATGAATCTCTCGATATTTTTCCACAATTTGAAATTAAAACAAAATTTGTTTCTTACCTGCAGTTAGGAGGAGGATCAAGGGTTATTTCAGCTAGCTCCTTCTGAATTCTGTTAGTGAAATGAGAACAGACAAAAAGGATTTGAGAGAGTCTACAGAATAACCGGGGAATTACACTGCCCTCTACCACCATGCAGTTAAATGCAAGGCTGGCTTCGCCTTCAGTAATGCTAACATGGCTGCTTCCTCTTTGTTCTCAGAGGCATAACCCAAATCCCTTAACAGAAACTTTGCAGCTTTTTTTCTCACTTGCTACTATAAATAAGTAAGACATTTACACCTGATTTGAGAACGAGCCCTCCACTAGTACTCAGTAAAGGATATAAAACGTATTTTAAAACACTTTTTACCAAAGAAATTCTCTTTTCAAGCTTATATGCAAATGAGACAAGAAGGGAGGAGGGAAAGCACTAGAATATTTGACAATGACTTCAAGTCACTTTTACCAAGGTAAGAGTTAACAAGCTACTGCAAGGGCACATTAATAATTTTGACAATATTTTATCTGTAAAAAAAAAAAAAAAAAGTTTGAAATTTACAAATATTTTTACCAGTGAAAAACTTCCAAAGGATTCTGGCATTCTTATTTAACTGAATCTTTTTTCCCCTGACCTTAAGTACAGCCCTTAAATTTAATAAATTTGGGAGAAGAGATAATGACAGCCCTGAGGTAAGAAGAAAAAACGCAGTCCTTATTTTATTCAAATTTAACATGCTTTCAAAACTTAAGATGTGTCTAATATGTTCATCAACAAGATTACAACAAATTGAGAATTCTAAATCATCTCAAAGACTGATGTTATTTCATAAATATTCTCGCTATTAATACTTGATTATTGATGTAATAAAGGTGAAAATCCATAGAATATCACTACAGAATGCCAACATTTGATCAGCTTTTATATTTTCTTTTTCTTTTGGTTGTGATCAACAAAAATCAATAAAATGTCGATATTGGTTAATGCTATAGAAGCATTTGATGTATAATTACTAGAAATCATGGGTATTCCACTACTACTACCACTGATGGAGTCCCATTGACAGTCTTTTTTTCACCATTACAGATAACATAAATCAACAAGAAACAAATGATCTTTCACTTATATCCAACAAAATATGTTTCTCCTGCTGTTGAGTATTAACGTGACAAACATATCCACAAGTTTTAGAGTGAAGAGGAAAAATGACAAAGTTGTCACTCACCAAGTGCCACCTAAAATGTAAATGGCTACTTTTCAGTTTTATTTACCCTCACAAGGACACAGAGCTATATAACCATAGCTTAATTACAAAAAGTAATACCTGGGATGCATGACTTAAAGTAATGTTTGTAAAACTGAAAGCAGATTTGGAGCACAATTTTAAAATCTGCTTTCAAATATAGCCAAGGCCTTGGATTTACAAATTTTCTAGCAAACATGACCATTTCTGATCATTAAGTTTCATGAAGAGAGACAATGCTGATCTAAGTGTCAATTTCAAGGAAGCCGAATATGACTCATAAAAAGGAAACATCCTCAATGTACCAGCTAATTTGGGTTCACCAAATTTTCCTTGCCAACTCCTTAAACAATCGGTCAGACGTTAGTCCAATCTCTGCTCAAGGACACTCTCACTGAAGTCACCAAAGTACAGAACGAGTTTGCTTAAAAGTCTAATTCTAGGGAGGTGGATTATATGCCACCTAAAGAATGACAACTCATTCAAGTCCAAATAAAACTGAGTGCAAAGGAAATGTTTTCGAACTATTGCTACTGATATAAAACCAACAAAAGCGTCCAGCCATTTGGAAGACAACCTGACAACGTGCTTAATCCTTTTTTAACACATTACCTTTTAGCACTAGTGGATAACTTAGCAGTGGTTTTGCTAGAGAGTTTGGTGTTTTTCTTCTGCTGGGTGGCAGAAGGTTTTCTTTCTTCTTGTTCTTCAGGCTCTGGGGCGGCTGGGTCTCGCTGGTCCGCATCTGAACTACCACTGCTGGTGCTGGGGCTCTCATCATCGGACCTTTGCCGATCACTGGACATCTTGGTGAAGTTATTTCTTGGAAAACTTTTAAAGAGAAAAGGGGAAAAGAAAGGAAATGTAAGTCTAAGAAATAAGTCAACAGCATTTTCTTCTCTTAACCTTCACCTAAAATCATATTTTAATGAAAACGCTTCAAAAGTGTTCACACATCTCATCGTACAGAAAGGTTACGGGGGGGTGATGTGTCTCACAACGGCAGCGTTCAGGGCTTTACCGAACTCAAGTTAGAAAACCCACTCACATTTTTTTCCATCCCTTGGACAATCTATCAATTGTCTACTTTCTCAGAAGGCATGAAACAGATTTGCCAGGGAACTTAGGCAACGAGCATTAATAACATATGACACACTGTAAATAACAGATCTCGCTGAAAAATGTTAAAAAGTCACTAATAACGTCTAAATATTTACACACTGACATTGGTCAAAGCTACCAAATTCCCTTTCCGAGAGGAAAACATACCCTATTAATAGCCCATATGCTTATTTAAGGTGGCGATTCCTCCTCTGAGCCCGTAAGCCTTTAAATACAACACTTAACGAATTTTAAAAAATCAACTAACAAGCTGCTCTGGCCGTTTTCACGGCGAGCAGAGAAGATTCATCCGGCCAAGACCGAGCTGCCACCCTGGGAAAAGCAGAATTCAAACTGCACCTTCTGCAAAGCTCCCCGTGCCATCAAGGTTCCTCGCTCAATTTTTACATCACGGACCGACATTTTGTCCAAAATAACGAAAAAAAATTTTTCAGAGAAAAAACAAACAAACAAACAAAGCCCCAAGAAGTGCAACAAATTTCCGCGCCCGCCGAGGCGAGCCGCGGCCGGCGACGGCGGCCACGCAGCTCCGCGGCCCTTTGTGGGGAGGGCCGCGCGGGGGCCGCGGGCAGCGCTCACCGCGCCGGGCGCCAAGTGATGCGAGCAGCCCGGCCGGCCCCGCCGCGGCTCGCGGACACCGGCGGCGCGGGCTCCCGGCGCGAACAAAGCTGCCCGCCCCCGCCCCCTCCCCCACCGCCGCCGCCGCCCCGGCCGCCCCCCACGCGGCCCCCCGGCCCCGCCGCCTTACCTCGGCCGCCCGCCCGGCCCGCTCGCGCGCCGCTACGATGTGGGGGAGGGAGAGAGAAAAAAACCCTTCCTTAAGGAAATGGAGGCAGCTGGGGGGGGGAAAGGGGGGGGAGGGAAAAAAAGAAGCCGAGGAGGCTCTGGCCGGGGAGTGTGGAACATTGAAAGTCGGAGGAGGTTGTGCAGTGCCGGGCTCCGGCCGGAGGGTGGCGCCGCCCAGCGCCTTCGGAAAAAAGGGGGGGGTGGGAGCTCTGCTGGGCGAGGGCGCGAGCTCCCGGCGAGGCGTAGGGGACGCGGGAGACCCCCGCGCACTGTGGCCTCCCGCCGCCGCCGCCGCCCGGCTCGGCTCCTCCCGGCCGCGCAGTCAGCAAGTTCCGAGGCGAGCGCGGGGGAGGGGAGGGCGCGGCGGCGGCGGCGGCGCGCGTGCTCGCTCGCTGCTTGCCTGGCGGAGGGGCGCGCGCCGCCGGCGCCCGGCGGGCGCGAGCTGTTCCGGCGCGCTCCCGCGCTCTCTCTCCGCGCCTCCCTTCACCCGGGGGGCGCACGCGTCCGCCCGCGCGCGGCCAGGACAAAGAGCGCGGCGGGGACCCGGCGGGCTGGCCCCTGACGCCCTTGGCCGCGGAGCCGGTACCGGAGAAGGCGGGGGCGCGGGCGCCGTCTCGCGGGGCCGCTGTGCCGCGGGGTGGCTTCCGGCCTGAGCCCGCCTCCGGAGCGAGGCTGCCCATTGGACTACCCGACCCGCAGGCTGGGGCCAGGGTCATCCCCGGGGCTGGCCGCATCTCCTGTCCCTACACACGGGCCAGCGTGGTCAACGGGGCCCCCACGCCTGGGCAAGGGCCCGGGGCGCGTGGCCGGGAGTCCCCTGCTGCCCTGGAAGACTGGAGCCTAATGGGTGTCGTTGACGAAGCCAGGCACGCAGGCGGAGGAAAGCTGCCTCTTGACCCTCCTGTGAGCTAAAGGGGCAAGATGGGGTCATGGGCATTGAGGGAGGAAAAAAGGATTTCGAGACTAGGTGACCAGCCTCTGCTTCTCCTTGGCCCTCAGCCTTCCAAACGGGAAGGTCCTTCGGATGCTTTGAAAACTTAAAAATTCAGAACAGTTATTGAAATGTCCCACTCAAGATTTTTTAAAGTGAATAGGGTCCTTGTAAGGAGGGTTCATACCTGATGCTTTGCTGGATGCCCTTCTGACGTGCCTGCTAGACGCCAGTTCTGGAAAGAGAAGCCCTAAGTGATACTGGGTCAGAATGTCTACACAGAAAAGCTTCAGATGGGGTTAAGGGAAGGTTAGTTTTGTTCTGTCATTCTCGTTTGCAATCTCCAGGTGGACTCTGCAGTTTTTGCCCCAGGCACAAAGTGGCCAGAAGTACAAAAACTTCCTGTTTGCAGCCCAGACCTTCTCCTGCTACTGAGAACTTGCTCCAGTGATGGAGCCCCTAAGGAATTTGGGGATTCCTCTCCCACAAGTGTCAGGGGCAGAGGTGCTGGGAGAATGTGGAGTTCACAGAGGGAGTGACAATAGCAGAGTCATAACATCTGAACTAGAATTAAAGGAAAAAAGGAGAAAAAAAGGCCGAGTGAGCCAATATATTTACTTATTTTTCCTCCAAATAGAAAAATTTTGGTAAATTGTTGCTTACAATTCTGACGAGTAAGTTATATTTCTGTGATTTTCCAAAGACAACAGTCATTCAGCGAACCTTTCAGAGGGCTATGCCCTAGGTGCTGGACACACAAAATTCATTCATTCAATTACTGTGTGACTCAGGCCAGGTCTCTACTCTGTGTTAGAAGCAACCAGTCCAGAAGGGGAACAGGTCATTAAAGTGCACCAGGTCGATTAGGAGGAAGGACACTCTAGTCAGAAGGAATAGGAAGTCTCAGATGTGGAAGACAGAGCATGGTGTGTGTGTTGACAAGAAGTTTCACTGGGCTGGATCAAAGTGTACCTGTGGAAAGAGCTTGTTAGTGAAAATACAGGCAGAAGTTTCCCCCAACTTTTACACTATGCTGCTACAGCAAAAGCCAACCAATTTGGAGTTTGGATTTTGCTCTATTTGGAATGGGAAGTTGTGAAAGGAAAGCTATGTATAAAAAAGTGGGATATTTTAGGAAATTTAATACCACAGAAGTAGACTGAAGGCCCAATGGCAATTTACTGAAAGGATTAGGGTGGGGCTAGGAGATTGGTAGATAAAGATATTTAGTTGTGTTTGGTAGCATTTTCCATGATAAAAGAAACAACAGTGGACTGAAAAGCAAGGGAACCGGATTCTAATCTTATTCTATCAAATTCATGTGACCTCAGGCAAGTTACTCTTTTTTTAAAAAATAAATTGTATTTATTTATGTATATATGTATGTAGGTATGTATTGGCTGCGTGGGGTCTTCCTTGCTGCGAGCGGGCTTTCTCTAGTTGCGACGAGCGGGGGCTACTCTTCGTTGTGGTGTGCAGGCTTCTCATTGCAGTGGCTTCTTTTGTTGCGGAGCATGTGCTCTAGGTGCACAGGCTTCAGTAGTTGTGGCGCGCGGGCTCAGTAGTTGTGGCTCGTGGGCTCTAGAGCACAGGCTCAGTAGTTGTGGTGCACGGGCTTAGTTGCTCCGCGGCATGTGGGATCTTCCTGGACCAGGGCTCGAACCCGTGTCTCTTGCATTGGCAGGCGGATTCTTAACCACTGCGCCATCAGGGAAGCACAGGCAAGTTACTCTTTCCAGTTCAATCTTTCTCGTATGTAGCAGAAGTGTAAATCCTTGCTCAAAAATTTCATGATTCTTCAATGAGTTTGAAGTCATGGAGTTCCACTCAATATTCATGCAACAGATTACTTAGGAACTACCAAATGCTAAGAAATTGGAGTGAAATATGGGTGCTACTCTTATTGAGCTCAGTGGGTAGTGGAACAGCCAGAAATGTAGACTACAGGATGAGAAGTGCTGCATTCAAGGAGTGGACAGAATGAGTGGAGTGTTATTAATTATGAATTAAAAATTAGTAATGGAATTATTAATTCAGCTTGGGGTTATGCACCATGGGGTGTGGGTCAAAAGAAGTTGCAATGAACTGGGCCTAGAGGGATCAATAAGTAATAATATAGATAATGCTCTGGGCAAAGTACCTGGGACATAACAGGTGTTCAATAAATAGTACTTACCAAATTGTTAAAGCCACCATAAAGAAAATGAATGGCTCCATAAGGTGAGGGACATTAGTGGCCTGCCCTCACAGTATTAGGTACCCAGCTACCATAATTCACTTGACTAAAGGGGTTTGTTCAAGAAATTCTTTCCAGTTCACAGCTCTCCTCCAAGGTCATCTGACATCACTATCTTGACCAGAAGCAACTTGTAAGTTATGAATTGTTATCTAACTTGAAGTTCTTCCTCACAGGACACCTGTTTTGTAATTGTTTTATCTTTCTCTTTTTTTTGCCGTGTCTACCCTCGGAAACAGGGATCATGTCTTATAGGCATTCCTGAGCACATACATATTTCATCTAGTGCAAATTATTCTATAAAGTATGTAATAAAAATTTTTCCCATATGACCCCTCAAAATAGTACCACAAAGTAGACATCAGCTACCACAAGAAGATTGTTCCCTCTTGGTTTCCTCTTTTTCTCTTCTTGGTATGGGGTCCTGCCAGCTTCTCACTCACAACTCTAAAAAAGGCAGAAGTAAGAGGAAAGATAAAAAATTCAACTGCAGCAGATACTGCCACAAAGACCTCTTCTCTCTTTTCCCCCCAAATGCTGTGACCAAAAGGAACTGGTCATTACAAGGGCAGACAAGGCAGCACCCAGAATCCTTTAGACTAACCTGGTTTGGGAGTTGCTTTCTCCCATGCCTTTCAATGGGTCTCAGTGTTATATAGGTACATGAGTGTGTGTGTGTGTGTGTGTGTATAACCAAGAATTCTACAGGAATATACGTTTGATTTGCTTAATAAGTTTCTGAATTGAGCGGTTATATAAGCTACGGTAGGGCCACAGATCTTTTAAAATCACCCACCATGGCCAACAACATACCTTACATATAATGGATATAGAATACTTATTAATTTGTTTTGTTGATTTCAGAGTGCTTTCGTTTGTTTCCTTCCGCACAATAACCTTTCTCAACATCCCTTCCTTTTACCCTTCTTTTTTTCAGGCTGTTTCGGATGCTGTCCAGTTACTTGTATCCTTTTGTCCTCTGGCTATAAAACTCTCTCTATACATTCAAAAAAAAAAAAAGAGTTTGGTTTATTAGGAAGTCATTTCCTGGCCCAGGCTTAGTTTAAGAAGCCCTGATTGCCATTGTTAGTCTCAGTGTCTCTGGACCTCCAGAGTCCAATGCACTGATTGACATCTAGTGTTCCTCCATTGTGTCATGTGTACAAAACCTGCTGTGTGCCAGACCCTGGGCTGGGGCGTGGAAATGGAAAGGTGCATTAAGTATCTGTTTGACTTCAGGGACTTCAAGGCACAAACCTCAGTGATCATTTCCCACTTTTCTCCTTTGAGATAACTCTGAGGGAGAGTATATACCAAAAAGGGCTTGTGTCTTTATTCCATAAAGAACTTGTACACATGAAATGAAAACATAAGCACCTTAATAAGACGAAAGTCATGAACAGATACAATTTTTTTTGGCCACACCGTGCAGCTTGTGGGATCCTAGTTCTGGCTTGCAGGATCCTAGTTCCCTGACCAGGGATGGAACCTGGGCCCCCCAGCAGGATAAGTGGCGAGTCCTAACCACTGGACCGCCAAGGAATTCCCTGAACAGATACATTTTAAAAGAAATACATTTATTTAAACTTATTTTAACAAAACAAAACCCTCAACCTTGCTAGGTATCAAAAAAAGGAAAATTAAAATGAGATACATATCAAAATAACAAAAACAATTTTTAGTGATTATAATCATTGCTGGCAAATTAGTAAAAAAATTTCCCTTTGTCCATTTCCAGTGGCAATGAAAGTTGGTACTAACTGTTTGAAAAGCAGTTTGTAAGTCTGTGTCAGGAATCTTAAATGGGTTCATAGCCTTTAACCAAATTTCTCCATTTCAAGAAATGTATCTTAAGAAAGTATTCTAAATGTGGAAAAAATAGCATTGAAAAATTGGAAGTGTCCAACTATAGGAAAATGATTACACAAACTGATTCACCCACACAATGAAATTTGCAGTTATTAAAGTAATACATATGAGGAATATGCAAAAATACAAAAATGGATTATGATAAAATGTTAATGAGGGTAGGATTTGTCCACTTTGTGAAACCAGAGCGTGACTCAATGCCTAGGAAGGTATCTGGCACAAAGTAAGTGCTAAATAAATATCTGTCAAATGAATATGCACTATATCTGTACAGCTAGCAAGACAAAAATATCTGAAAGGAATATACTCTAAAAGGTTAACTAGGGACTTCCCTGGCGTTCCAGTGGTTGGGACTTCACCTTCCAATGCAGGAGCTGCGGGTTAGATCCCTGGTCAGGGAGCTAGGATCCCACATGCCTTGAGGCCAAGAAACCAAAAACGTAAAACAGAAGCAATTATGTAACAAATTCAATAAAGATGGTAAAAATGGTCCACATCAAAAAAAACTTTAAAGAAAAATAATAAAATAAAATAAAAGGTTAACTAAGCTTATATTTTAGAGCAACTATGAATAACCTTTTTAATTCTTTCTATATTCAGCATTTTGTTTTTAATGAGCAGGCTACTACTATTATAATGAGGAAAAAATGGTGTGAATAAATACAGAGGTGTACATTTGGTGAAAATAAATAGTTTTAACTTTTTTAAATTATTATTTTTATAAATTAAAAGAAATGTAAATACAAGTAGACTTTCAGAATTTGTCAAAGTTTTAAGGTCGATATAAGAAAAAATAAACAAGACCATTTTTAAAATCCTTAAAAAGCTGTGTGAAGGGGCCCTTCATTAAATAAAACAGTAAGCTCTGGCTCAAGGACAGATAGATCACTGAAACAGAAGAAGTAAATAAGAATTAAGTGATTTAATATATAACAAATGAAACTTCATCTAAAGCATAGAAAAATGAAGGATTATTCAATTAATCATATTGAGGTAACTAGTTCCCAACATGGAAAACATAACTTAGAACCATACCTTATACATCAATATAAATTACAGATGAATTCAAGAGTTAAGTTTTTTAAAAATCGCTCCTTGTGAAAGTTAGAATAATTTGATTACTTATTATAGATAGAGATGAGTTATGATAAGCTATGCTAAAAACCAACAGAAAAAAGAAATCACAGAAGAAAATATGTATTTGACCAGGTACAAAAATTGAATCCTCAGTATGCTTCCTGACGCACATAACACGTGTAGTCACCAAGCTGAAACATCAAAATAGACAAAGCAGTTTGTACTATGAAAAAAGATTAATATACATCACATATAATTCTAAATAGACTTATAAAAATATCAAATCATCATAGACAGTTAAAGGACAGATTAGAAACTGGAGGTTATTGAACTACATGTTGTCTTAAAAATCTAAGAGATATATATATATATAAAATAGATATAAGATATATATATATAAATCTAAGATATATATATATGTGTGTGTGTGTGTGTGTGTGTGTGTTCCACATATTCCACAAAATTTACAAATCTAAAAGCTGTATGATGCCAAATACTTGTGAGAATATTATGAGAAGGGCACTTTTCTGTATTGCTGGTGGCATTGTAAATTCATATAACCTTTTTTTGGAAAGCAATTTGGCAATGTGTTTCAGGAGTCATAAAAATGTTCATACCCTTTAACCTAGTAATTCTACTTCTGGGAATCTATCCTAAGGAAATAATCCAAAATATTAAAAAATGCCATATGCTTGACAATGTTTATCCCAGTGTAATTTATACTATATAAAAATGGAAACCACTCAAACTGTCCCACATAAAGGCTATGCTTTAGTAAATTATGGTCCATTCACTCAATGGACTGTACGTGAATATAAAATAGTGAGTATTATAACTATCATTTGTACTAACAATTCCTTCTCATGGTAAATCCTTTTCTGTGAGATCAGCTCATGTCCTACTTACTTAATAAAACTAACAAAGATGTCATGCATCATCTTTTTAACTGTTGTTTTTACTTAACATGACGTCACTTAAATTTTTCCAAGATGCTTTACAGTATGTCATGTGTAAAATCAGATTAAGTGTATACTTTCTGCTTCAGAAAACAAACTCGTATGCACAATATGATTGCCTGGAAAATGTATACAAGAGATTTGGAAGAAATATGCAAACAATCATTTTGGGTTAAGGGCCAGTTTACTTGTGATTCTGGCCATCTTTTCCATATTGCACAAGTGGTTATCTAATTGGAAGAGATTCAATAAGAAACAATATGTTTTAATTTGGGGCTGCAAAGAAAGTAGTTTAATTTGCGATGATAAACTAGTTTTCATTTTACTTAAATGTCTTTATATCAAAGAAGTAAAACAATATTTTTTTAAATGGGGATATTAAATATGTTGTTATATTTTAGTTTTTTTCAGGTCCATTATCTACAGGCTTGTCATTTATAAAAGATCTCAAAGATGTGCCTAGTAAAATGTCAGAATGCATATGATTTTTAACTTCTCTGAATTATAACATCCCAAAATAGCTCAGATAAAGTAAATATCACAGAGTGATGTGAGTGGGTTAAAAAAAAGTGATAGTTTTCAGTGTGTGGTGAGGGTAAGGAGAAACTTGGACTCATATTAAGGAATGACTGCTTAGTAGCAGTATTTATAATCCAAGAAGAGGATATTGAAGTGCTAGACTTTTAACCAAGGAAACAGTCTCAGAGATACCAAATCACTCTCCTCAAGTCTGCATTCTGCCCTCATTTCACTATGCTGTCATATCCACCGGGGCATATAGACCACTTTTCCAAGTCACTAGCTCCTGTAGAAGTGTCAAAAGGATATCATCAGAAAGTTCTTAAAAGTGTAACAGTCTTTTCTCACCCACATTCCTAAGCATGAGAAAGAGCTCCGATACGCCGTTATAAATTTGGTAGTCTGGTAATAATCACTCATAATATCCTATATATATTGTATAATACTTATCATGGTTTGTAAACAAATATTTTGTGTTTATTTCTTTGATATATTTTTAACATCTTTATTGGAGTATAATTGCTTTACAATAGTGTGTTAGTTTCTGCTTTACAACAAAGTGAATCAGTTATACATATACATATGTTCCCATATCTCTTCCCTCTTGCGTCTCCCTTCCTCCCACCCTCCCTATCCCACCCCTCTAGGTGGTCACAAACCACCTAGCTGATCTCCCTGTGCCAGGCGGCTGCTTCCCACTAGCTATCCACCCTACGTTTGGTAGTGTATATATGTCCATGCTACTCTCTCACTTCGTCACAGCTTACCCTTCCCCCTCCCCATATCCTCAAGTCCATGCTCTAGTAGGTCTGTGTTTTATTCCCGTCCTACCCTTAGTCTCTTCATGACATTTTTTTTCTTAGATTCCATATATATGTGAGCATACTATTTCTTCGATATTTTTATCCCCCTCCTAGAATGAGGGCAGGGACCATATCAGTGTTTTGTACCTAATACAGTGCCTGGCATATAATATTTAGTAAATAATACCTGAATGAATGAGTGGATGACCAAGTTACCTTCACACTCAAAGTCAGTTGAAGGGACTGTTATAGAATAACAGCAACAACAAGAAGAAAGATCTTTTCCCACTGTCTGACATACTTATGGACATGAAAAGTAGCACAGGCTAAGCATATGGGAGTCCAAAATTATTTAGAGAAATTAAAGGCCAATAGATTCATACATTGAAATAAATTAAGGGTGTTTGGTATGTGACCCTAAGCTCTGAAATATGTGTCAGGAGAACAATGACCAAACTTCTTATAGAACCATAGTCAGAAAATGAATATTGGCTTATGTTCTTTTCTAAAAATACAGTAGGGCAGCAAAACCTTTTCTAATCTGCTTTATACAGTGTCTACATAGAAGAGGTGGAGTTACGTATTCTATAAAGCTAAATGCTGGCGACTTAGATTAAAATTAATCAACCTCAATCAATCTCAGACTCATTGGCAGAGGCATTTAAAAGGACCAATGGAAAAATAAAACATATATTTGGTCCAACTTTCTCTAGCTCTTAATCAGAACATCATGATCACTGACCCAGAAACCTGGCATCTTGGGTTCTAGTTCCCATTACATTGTTCAGCCTTCTAGATGCCAGGTTCCTCATCAGCACAATAAGTCTGGAGGTTGTGTCTGATTCTGGAATCTATGATTTATGCTATTGTATAAGTAAGTGCTGTTGAGCAAACTGAATTAACTAGTATGGCTGGTAGTGCTTTTAAATTCTAGCATTGCTTAATGGCAAGATTATGCCAGCAATGATTTTTTTTTAACATCTTTATTGGAGTATAATTGCTTTACAATGGTGTGTTAGTTTCTGCTTTATAACAAAGTGAATCAGTTATACATATATCCCCATATCCCCTCCCTCTTGCGTCTCCCTCCCTCCCACCCTCCCTATCCCACCCCTCTTGGTGGTCACAAAGCACCGAACTGATCTCCCTGTGCTATGCGGCTGCTTCCCAGTAGCAATCGGGTTTACATTTGGTAGTGTATATATGTCCATGCCACTCTCTCACTTTGTCCCAGCTTACCCTTCCCCCTCCCCATGTCCTCAAGTCCATTCTCTAGAATGTCTGTGTCTTTATTCCCATCCTGCCCCTAGGTTCTTCAAGACCATTTTTTTTGTTTTTTAGATTCCATATATATATATGTTAGCATACGGTATTTGTTTTTCTCTTTCTGACTTACCTCACTCGTATGACAGACTCTAGGTCCATCCACCTCACTACAAACAACTCAGTTTTGTTTCTTTTTATGGCTGAGTAATATTCCATTGCATATATGTGCCACATCTTCTTTATCCATTCATCTCTTGATGGACACTTAGGTTGCGTCCATGTCCTGGCTATTGTAAATAGAGCTGCAATGAACATTGTGGTACATGACTCTTTTTGAATTATGGTTTTCTCAGGGTATATGCCCAGTAGTGGGATTGCTGGGTTGTACTGGCCAGCAATGATTTAAGGCCATATGTAACCACACAAGTTGATTATCCATTAAAATTCAGTTTGGCTTGAAAAAATTTGAATGTCCTTCTTACATAAAGGCTACCATAACCAGCTATCCCTCCCCACCCCACCCGCAGTTATTTTGGCTATATGAATATACGTGCCTCCAAACCAGCTGTCAATTTAAGTGGAAAATATATATACCAGTAATTCTAGTTGTTTGAAATTTTCCAAAGAAAATAATGTCATTTCTAATAAGGTTGTTTACATCAGGTGAAATTTCCACTTCTTGGTTAGATTAATTCTAAATTTAAGTTTTTTCCTTGTCCCTGGAAAAATTTCTTAGAAAAAAAAGAAGTCCATAACTTACCTATGGCATTTTTGCCACCCACACAAAAACCCCCACTTGAACTTAGGAAATATAATTATTTGCATATCTGAGCCTTTATTTACTCGTTTAACAAACATAACAAATGCCTTTTCAAGGACAAAGCACAGTGCTAGAAGATGTGTGTCAAACAAGACGGGATACCATCTCTTCTCTAAAGGGTTTATAATCTAGCAGGATGGTTTAAGAGGGAGGACTTCAAGATCCAAGAACAGAAGTTTCCTGCCTAAAAAGCAATAGCAGAATTTCACTCACCTCCTCTTCTTATAATAAGCAGCCCCTTAGAATTGTGCTTTTACTACCTTCAAATACATTAGAGGAGAAGCCAGAGGATGTAAAAGAGGCATTTTATATGCTTATTCAACAAACAAACATTGAGTACCTACTGAACAACTGGGAAAACTATAGTTTTGAATGTAGATGACATGTATTTCAAAACACACACATACACACACACACACACACACACACACACACACACAGAGCAGGCTCTGAAGAAGTAAGCACTGGTTGAGTAGATGGAAAACAAGTTCTATCTTAGGATAATTATATGGTTAAAAAAGCAGCAGTTGAATTATTTTTTGCATCGTAGCAAGTTATCCATTTTTTTCTTTTCTTTTTTTTCTTTTTTTTTTTTTAAGGAGAACAGAGTTCAGAGTTCACCCTTCCAGTTAGGATACTTCAGATATTGGTCTCTTTCACTCACTCCCCGCCATCACAACTGTATCCCCTGTGCCTAGCATGTTGTTGGAGCTCAAGAAATATTTGTTGGATAATAGCAAACACTTCTGTAACACTTAATTGTCTTTTATGCTATATTTTATATGCACTGACTAATTTAATTCTCTCAATCGCCCCCATAAGGCAGGTACTGTTATTATATATTAATGTTACAGATGAGAAAACCAAGGCACAGAGCAATAAAGCAACTTGCCCAAGGTCACGTGACAAGTAAATGGTGGACTCTGGCTGGGAAGCCTACGCTCTTGACTGCTATGCTATGCCACTTCTAGATAAGTGCATTTCCGAGTGAGGGGATGGGAGGGAAGAGAAGGAACTAGCATCATTGGCCCCATAGCCAGAAGGGAAATAATTGGGACCCTTGGGACAGGCTGGAGATGTTGACAGCCAGCGAAGAATGAGGAAGTTTTAGGCATCCCATCAGGGTTACTTTTGGACTGTCTTTGGTTGCTGGGGTTGACAGAGAGACCGTTCAATGGGAAAGAGACATGTAAGGAAGCTCTTATAAAAATCAGAAATGATCTGTGGTCCGTTTGGGCAATTTTTCTTCTGCTAATCTCTCTCTAGTTCTTTCTTTTTTATGCCATTCTCTTCCTTTGTCCCTTTTCTTTACTATCCCTTTTAGCCTGTTATAATCTTGACCTAAATTTTAAATTATTGTATTTATTAAATCAAATGTATATATCATCCCACTTTCCTCTGCACTTCCATTAAAAAAAAAAACAACAGAAGTTATTTCGAAATTGTTCCTTATTAATGCTGTACATGCAGGTCAGTGATTCTTAATAGAAAAAAAAGTCTCCCAAAGTGGACTAACCCTTAAAAAGTGAGAGATTATGAAACTAAATCTTGGTACTCTATCACTTCAATATTAGTAGAAGAGATGGCCAATCTTAAATACAAAGCAGTTCATGCTGAAATTTAACATTTTCTTTCAAATTTTAAAAATATCTCCAAGTTTAGACTGAAGAACATTTTAACATCGATTAGACTCTTCACTTTATGATAGGATCAAGAGTTCATTTGTGTCTAATGTCAGCTAAGGGATAGTTTATAGAATGCTGAAATTTCTGGGTTTCTGAAAAGAACACTAAAAGATTAAGAAATTATATTTGTTCATTTAACTATGTGAGAATATAAAAATAATAGTGAGTCATTTCCAGGAGTTGTCTAGAGAAAATTCTCAGGATTACTAGGCAATCTGTGCCTAGCCTGGTACAGTGTACGGATTAATGACTTAATCTGAATAAATTTAGTCTAATTAGTAAAAAAGTGCAAATGTTTATGCATGAGTGTATGTGTGTGTGTGCACAGATAGTCAGTTTGCTACAAGAACAAGCACTTGTTTGTTAAAGACTGAAAATAAGGATCAACATTGCAGCATTCACAACCACATAACTGGATAAACCACATGACGTAGGTGCTGCAAATATGGAATAAGTAAAAACTAGTATCGGGCTGACATCAGGAGCATAGGCATAGGCTCTAAATTGCAGAAGCTAAGTAGCTACAATGTGGTTTAGTGTGGGATGTGGAATGTAAAATCCTAACAAAAGGGATCCCATTTTAAAGAGATTGATTTGGGACGAGTGAAGGTGATATGATATTTATCTCTGTATAGCTTGTTAAAACTGATTTAGTACGGTGGCTTATGGAAGTTAACAGATGTTTATTTGAATGAATATTCATTCGCTGACATCAAGTCCCAGTAGATGACACTTTCCTCTTAAGAGGTCATATTTTCCTCTTACGGAGTGTTTGCTATTGCGGTTGCCAATTGTCTATTTAGAAGACATAGCACTAAGGAGCTATGTAAAGTCGAGTATTCATGCATAATGATGTAGAGTCTGAACCAAAGGTAAATATGCTAATTAGAAACAGCAATAATGCCAGATATAAACATCATAGTGACTTACCTTATCCTTCTTGACAGCATCATGATAGCTTCTCATCAACCAGTCAGGAATTTTCTTTTAAATTACCTTATTAGTACACCACTTGAGCTGTAAAAACATTTATTTAAGAAAGAACATTACCGAGAAGTGAGGTGACTTTAAATCACCATAGAAACCAAATAAAGAACTTTATTGTGAAGAAGCTAAAAAAATTATAAAATTCTATATGAATAGAAATTATTATTATTGGGGGCCTAGCTGTATCTCTACCATTTGCTATACAAAATCTTGCTTTCTTCTATGTGTATTTTTAGAGAAAACAGCAGCATCAAAAGTACGGACAGACTTAACAATTGTTTCATAGATTCATGCATTGGGCCCAGTTTATCATACCTAAAGTTACTTTGGCTCTGCAAATGATTATTTTTGGCAGAAGTTGTATTAGTGTGTCAAATTGTCTTTTAAGAAACTTGGCCAGGATTACTGCTCAAGATGGTAAGTTATAAATTTTAAACCTTATTACTATACACTCCCACTCCCCTCCCCCAAGACAGTAGTACTATCGAATTTTCTGGTGCTATGATCCAAACACAAATTTGTTACAGAATTCCAGAAACAAATAAGATAATTTTAGGAGCAGAGTTAACAAATGAGGTAATGATCTGGTTATATTTCTTGGTCCATGAAATACCTAGAGTATTCAGCAACACAACTATGTCTTCATTTGCTGTGGTGTTAGGAACAGATATGACATACATGGAAATCTGTAGCTAATTCAAAAGTATCACTGTTAAGCCATTAGAATCAGCGTTCTTTCTCAAACTCACAGATGTGTTTTCTATTATCTAACCCTTTGTATTCATGGTTTGCAACTTGGGCTCCATATTAGAATCACCTGGTGATGACTGGGGAGTGGCTAAAACTCCTGGTGCATGGGCTACACTGCCAAGTAATTAAATCATAAACTCTGGGGGTGAGACCCAGACATTAGTACTTTTCTAACCCCACCCCCACCCCCACCCGAGTGATTCCAATGTACGGTCAAGGTGGAGAACTTAGTGGTAGAGATGCTGAGAATCAGCGAGGCGGAGAAATAATAAGAAAAGAACGTCTATTTGCTAAATTAAAAAGTAAATGTCAATGATTGTTCAAACTGCTGTAGACCAATGATAATGTAGAAAGAGATTATTAGGCTTTTTTTCTGATTTCTTTGAAAATCATAACTTCAGTTCCACCTTTTATATGAGAGGGTAAACTTCCAGATTATACAAGTGTTTATACCTATTTATTTTATTTTATTTATTTATTTTTAAAATTTATTTATTTGATTTATTTTTATTTTTGGCTGCGTTGGGTCTTTGTTGTTGTGCGCGGGCTTTCTCTTGTTGTGGTAAGCGGGGGCTACTCTTCGTTGCGGTGCACTGGCTCTTCGTTGCGGTGGCTTCTCTTGTTGCAGAGCACGGGCTCTAGGCGTGCGGGCTTCAGTAGTTGTGGCACGCAGGCTCAGTAGTTGTGGCACACAGGCTTAGTTGCTCCGTGGCATGTGAGATCTTCCTGGACCAGGGCTCGAACCCGTGTCCCTTGCATTGGCAGCCGGATTCTTAACCACTGCACCACCAGGGAAGCTCTATACCTATTTATTAAGATTGAAAATATGCCAGTGATATAAGTTGCCCCTCATTTCAATATATATAATTTTTAATTTGTGGAGCTCTTTTTCAGAGAAGTAAATTTGAATACTTAGCAAAAATATATTATTAATTCAAAAACTATGCAGAATAAATAATTTTCAAATGGTAGTTGGAGGTAGCAGAGATGTCCTTGGGAGGGAAGTAGATTTTAGCCAGTCTCAGTTTAGGGAAAAAATGATAAATCTATATATTGTGCTGTTACACCTTGAAATTTATTCATTTTCATAAAGTATGCTTTCCTGAGGTATCTTATTAGCATTATCCAGTAAGAAAGATGAATTACAGTAGAGGCAGAAAAATTCCCCCTAATTTTAATGTAAGTTGAAAGCAGTGATTTATTTGCTTAGATATAATTAATATAGAAGGTAGTATGTACTGTGATTAGACTCAAACAAACCATGGTTCAAAACCTAGCTCTGCCCCTCCTAGCCAGGTTTCCTGGAACATATTATTTACCTAGTCCAGGACTCACTTTTTTCATCTACAAAAGGGGCATATTTATATCATCTGTGCAAGGTTGTTAGTTGTGGGAGATTAAGTGAGTAAATGTTGACACAGCCCTTAGTATAATGGCTGACACATGGTAAGCTCTAAATAAATGGCAGTTATTTTTTAATTATTCAAGCACATTTTTTGAAACTCTTCTTCCCCCAGGGTAATATGTGCTGTTTTTTATAACTGTCCACCATAGACTCGGCATTCATGAGAGTTACAGGAAATTTTTGCATATTCTTAAGTTTAGGCGTGGAGTGGCAAGCCATGTGTGAGTTGCTGCACAGGTGCACTCAAGGCCATGTGAGTCAAGTGCATAACCCACCACGCTCATTCACCAAGTGAGGTACCCTGTTCTGTGACCAGATGGGAAACAAGCAATATGTGTCACAGCAAAGTTGAAATCACCCCCCGTCACGGACCACCTCAGGTACTAGTGAAGAGTGGGAATCAAGAATGTTAAATCATCATATTCTAAGGGTCTCTATATATTACATTTCATTGATTCTAACGTGCACATTTTAACATCTCCAAAATCAAAATGTACCATCTAATCGATGAGGTCTTAAATCACTCTCAGCCAGGCAGCACTTCTGATGTTAACTGGCATTGCCTGTGACTGCATGAACTTGACCATAGCTCTTCATATTGTTGTGATGCAAGATAAAAACCCAAGGCCAAGTAAGTTTAAGAAAATTCTTTAAATAACTATAAAATAAAAAGTCTAAGTGATAAAAAAGTGTCATAGTTTAATTGGAAGTCATTTTTCTTCCTTAATGGCACATGAAATGACAATGCATCTTAGAATCTAATCTTTAATTTGATGTAATAGTTTGCAATGGTTTTTGCAAAGCAATTTGACAATATGATTGAAAAACCTTTACAATGCATATATCCACCAATTTCAATGCTCATAACTCATACTAAGGAAATAACCAAAATTAAACCACGTTAATGCTTCTGTCTCAGTTGCTGTTTAGG
The DNA here is from genome assembly GCF_002837175.3 of Physeter macrocephalus. Taxonomy (NCBI): domain Eukaryota; kingdom Metazoa; phylum Chordata; class Mammalia; order Artiodactyla; family Physeteridae; genus Physeter; species Physeter macrocephalus. The sequence continues at coordinate 85,915,185 of NC_041215.1, read as the reverse complement.
CTAAATTTGTTAATGTGGTAGAAAGAATAATTTGCCCTCCCCCCAAAAAAAGAGATGTCCATATCTTTATCCCTGGAACCTGTGCATATGTAAGTTTACGGGGTGGGGGTGGGGGCAAAGGGAAATTAAGGCTGCAGATTAAGTAAGGCAGCTAATCAGCTGATCTTAAAAGAGGGACATTAGCCTGGATTATCCAGGTGGGGCCAATATAATCACAAGGATGATTAAAAGTGAAAGAGGGAGGCCGAAGGAAGAGGAGATGTAATGAGTCAAGAGGTCGGAGTAATACGATGCAGTGTGAGACGGAGTCATTCTCCTGCTGGTGACTTTGAAGATGGAGGGAAGAGCTACAAACCAAGGTGTGCTGGAGGCTTCTATGAGCAAAGCCAAGAAAAAGGCAAGGAGATGCTTTCTCCCCTAGAGCCTCCAGAGGAGAATGTGGCCCTCCCACCACCTTGATGATAGCCCAGTGAGACTGGGGTCAGATTTCTAACCTACACAACAGGAGCAGTATAATAAATTCTTGTTGTTGAAGACGCTGTTTGTAGTAATTTGTTACATCAGCAATAAGTAACTAGTCCAGTTTTCAGACAAAAGAATTTTTATGATTGATTGCTTGCATTAGGTAAATAGTTACTAGACTGGTGAATTAATAGACCAGTAAAAGTTCCAAAGCATGTTGGGGCCAATTGACAGCTTTTAATTTTGCTGCCTTATTCTAAACTTCTTAAAATTATAACATAACACCAGCATATTATAACATAATCTTACAAAGGAATAATAATGTAAATATAACATATAAGAGCAAATATTTAAATAAATTTAATTGGGAAGAAACTCATTACATTGTCATTTTCCTCACTTCATCCAAAAACCAGTAAAAATATCCCATACCAGTGCTATTCTATGATCAAGCATTTGGGAATTACTGTGTGAGCTGCATTTTGGTTTTTTTTTTTGTGGTACGCGGGCCTCTCACTGTTGTGGCCTCTCCCGTTGCAGAGCACAGGCTCCGGACGCGCAGGCCCAGTGGCCATGGCTCACGGGAGTGGCATGCGGGATCTTCCCGGACCGGGGCATGAACCCGTGTCCCCTGCATCGGCAGGCGGACTCTCAACCACTGCGCCACCAGGGAAGCCCTATTGTTGTTGTTTTAAAAATTTTTTTATTTTATTTTTTTAACATCTTCATTGGAGTATAATTGCTTTACAATGGTGTGTTACTTTCTGCTGTATAACAAAGTGAATCAGCTATACATACACATATGTCCCCATATTTCCTCCCTCTTGTGTCTCCATCCCACCCTCCCTATCCCACCCCTCTAGGTGGTCACAAAGCACCGAGCTGATCTTCCCGTGCTATGCAGCCGCTTCCCACTAGCTATCTATTTTGGTAGTATATATAAGTCCAGGCCACTCTCTCACTTTGTCCCAGCTTAACATTCCCCCTCCCCAAGTCAAGTCCATTCTCTACATCTGTGTCTATTCCTGTCCTGCCCCTAGGTTCTTCATAACCATTTTTCTTTTCTTTAGATTCCATATATATGTGTTAGCATACGGTATTTGTTTTTTTTTCTTTCTGACTTACTTCACTCTGTATGACAGACTCTAGGTCCATCCACCTCACTACAAATAACTCAATTTCGTTTCTTTTTATGGCTGAGTAATATTCCATTGTATATATGTACCACATCTCCTTTATCCATTTATCTGTCAATGGACACTTAGGTTGCTTCCATGTCCTGGCTATTGTAAATAGAGCTGCAACGAACATTGTGGTACATGACTCTTTTTGAATTATGGTTTTCTCAGGGTATATGCCCAGTAGTGGGATAGGTGGGTCGTATGGTAGTTCTATTTTTAGTTTTTTAAGGAACCTCCATACTGTTCTCCATAGTGGCTGTATCAATTGACATTCCCACCAACAGTGCAACAGGTTTCCCTTTTCTCCACACCCTCTCTAGCATTTACTATTTGTAGATTTTTTGATGATGGCCATTCTGACGGGTGTGAGGTGATACCTCATTGTAATTTTGATTTGCATTTCTCTAATGATTAGTGATGTTGAGCATCTTTTCATGAGTTTGTTGGAAATCTGTATACTTCTTTGGAGAAATGTCTATTTATGTCTTCTGCCCATTTTTGGATTGGGGTGTTTGTTTTTTTGATACTGAGCTGCGTGAGCTGCTTGTAAATTTTGGAGATTAGTCCTTTGTCAGTTGCTTCATTTGCAAATATTTTCTCCCAGTCTGAGGGCTATATTTTCATCTTGTTTATGGATTCCTTTGCTGTGCAAAAACTTTAAAGTTTCATTAGGTCCCACTTTGTTTATTTTTGTTTTTATTTCCATTTCTCTAGGAGGTGGGTCAAAAGGATCTTGCTGTAATTTACGTCATGGAGTGTTCCGACTATGTTTTCCTCTAAGAGTTTTATACTGTCTGGCCTTATATTTAGGTCTTTAATCCATTTTGAGTTTATTTTTGTGTGGTGTTAAGAGGTGTTCTAATTTCATTCTTTTACATGTAACTGTCAGTTTTCCCAGCACCACATATTGAAGAGGCTGTCTTTTCTCCATTGTATATTCTTGCCTCCTTTATCAAAAATAAGGTGACCATATGTGAGTGGGTTTATCTCTGAGCTTTCTATCCTGTTCCATTGATCTATATTTCTGTTTTTGTACCAGTACCATACTGTCTTGATTACTGTAGCTTTGTAGTATAGTCTGAACTCTGGGAGCCTGATTCCTCCACCTCCATTTTTCTTTCTCAAGATTGTTTTGGTTATTCAGGGTCTTTTATGTTTCCATAGAAATTGTGAAATTTTTGTTCTAGTTCTGTGAAAAATGCCGGTGGTAGTTTGATAGGGAATGCATTGAATCTGTAGATTGCTTTGGGTAGTATAATCATTTTCACAATGTTGATTCTTCCAATCCAAGAACATGGTATATCTCTCCA
>NC_041215.1:85911343-85912161 GCF_002837175.3 Physeter macrocephalus | reverse complement strand
AACATGGTATATCTCTCCATCTGTTTGTATCATCTTTAATTTCTTTCATCAGTGTCTTATAGTTTTCTGCATACAGGTCTTTTGTCTCCTTAGGTAGGTTTACTCCTAGGTATTTTATTCTTTTTGTTGCAATGGTACATGGTAGTGTTTCCTTGATTTCTCTTTTACATTTTTCATCATCAGTGTATAGGAATGCAAGAGATTTCTGTGCATTAATTTTGTATCCTGCTACTTTACCAAATTCATTGATTAGCTCTAGTAGTTTTCTGGTAGCATCTTTAGGATTCTCTATGTATAGTATGTCATCTGCAAACGGTGACAGCTTTACTTCTTCTTTTCCAATTTGGATTCCTTTCATTTCTTTTACTTCTCTGATTGCTGTGGCTAAAACTTCCAAAACTATGTTGAATAATAGTGGTGAGAGTGGGCAACCTTATCTTGTTCCTGATCTTAGAGAAAATGCTTTCAGTTGTTCACCATTGAGAATGCTGTTGGCTGTGAGTTTGTTATATATGGCCTTTATTATGTTGAGGTAAGTTCCCTCTGTGCCTACTTTCTGGAGGGTTTTTTTTTTATCATAAATGGATGTAGAATTTTGTCAAAAGCTTTTTCTGCATCTATTGAGATGATCATATGGTTTTTTTCCTTCAATTTGTTAATATGGTGTATCACATTGATTGATTTGCATATATTGAAGAATCCTTGCGTTCCTGGGATAAACCCACTTGATCACGGTGTATGATCCTTTCAATGTGCTGTTGGATTCTGTCTGCTAGTATTTTGTTGAGGATATTTGCATCTATGTTCATCAGTGATAT
>NC_041215.1:85837260-85911114 GCF_002837175.3 Physeter macrocephalus | reverse complement strand
CTAAGAATTTGTCAGTTTCTTCCAGGTTGTCCATTTTATTGGCATATAGTTGCTTGTAATAATCTCTCATGATCCTTTGTATTTCTGCAGTGTCAGTTGTTACTTCTTTTTCATTTCTATTTCTATTGATTTGAGTCTTCTCCCCTTTTTTCTTGATGAGTCTGGCTAATGGTTTATCAATTTTGTTTATCTTCTCAAAGAACCAGCTTTTAGTTTTATTGATCTTTGCTATCGTTTCCTTCATTTCATTTTGATTTATTTCTGATCTGATCTTGATGATTTCTTTCCTTCTGCTAACTTTGGAGTTTTTTGTTCTTCTTTCTCTAATTGCTTTAGGTGTAAGTTTAGGTTGTTTATTTGAGATGTTTCTTGTTTCTTGAGGTAGGCTAGTATTGCTCTAAACTTCCCTCTTAGAACTGCTTTTGCTGCATCCCATAGGTTTTGGATCGTCGTGTTTTCATTGTCACTTGTCTCTAGGTATTTGTTGATTTCCTCTTTGATTTCTTCAGTGATCTGTTGGTTTTTTAGTAACATGTTGTTTAGCCTCCACGTGTTTGTGTTTTTTACGGTTTTTTTCCCCTGTAATTGATTTCTAATCTCATAGTGTTGTGGTCGGAAAAGATGCTTGATATGATTTCAAGTTTCTTAAATTTACCAAGGCTTAATTTGTGACCCAAGATGTGATCTATCCTGGAGAATGTTCTGTGTGCACTTGAGAAGAAAATATAATCTGCTCTTATGGATGGAATGTCCTATAAATATCAATTAAATCTATGTCATCTATTGTCATTTAAAGCCTGTGTTTCCTTATTAATTTTCTGTCTGGTTGATCTGTCCATTGGTGTAAGTAAGGCACTTGTCTCTAGGTATTTGTTGATTTCCTCTTTGATTTCTTCAGTGATCTGTTGGTTTTTTAGTAACATGTTGTTTAGCCTCCACGTGTTTGTGTTTTTTACGGTTTTTTTCCCCTGTAATTGATTTCTAATCTCATAGTGTTGTGGTCGGAAAAGATGCTTGATATGATTTCAAGTTTCTTAAATTTACCAAGGCTTAATTTGTGACCCAAGATGTGATCTATCCTGGAGAATGTTCTGTGTGCACTTGAGAAGAAAATATAATCTGCTCTTATGGATGGAATGTCCTATAAATATCAATTAAATCTATGTCATCTATTGTCATTTAAAGCCTGTGTTTCCTTATTAATTTTCTGTCTGGTTGATCTGTCCATTGGTGTAAGTAAGGTGTTAAAGTCCCCCATTATTATTGTGTTATTGTCGATTTCTCCTTTTATGGCAGTTAGCATTTGCCTTAAATATTGAGGTGCTCTTATGTGTAAAGGTTTCAATTTCTCCATCGAATCTGAATGAGATCCTTGCTGGGTAGAGTTATCTTGGTTGTAGTTTCTTCCCTTTCATCACTCTAAATATATTGTGCCACTCCCTTCTGGTTTGTAGAGTTTCTGCTGAGAAATCAGCTGTTAACTTTTTGGGAATTTCCTTGTATGTTATTTGTTGTTTTTCCCTTGCTTCTTTCAATATTTTTTCTTTGTCTTTAATTTTTGCCAATTTGGTTACTATGTGTCTCAGCGTGTTTCTCCTTGCATTTATCCTGCCTGGGACTCTGCGTTTCCTGGACTTGGGTGGCTATTTCCTTTCCCAAGTTAGGGAAGTTTTCTACTATAATCTCTTCAAATATTTTCTTGGGTCCTTTCTCTCTCTCTTCTCCTTCTGGGACCCCTATAAATGCAAATGTTGTTGCTTTTAATGTTGTCCCAGAGGTCTCTCAGGCTGTCCTCATTCCCTTTCATTCTTTTTTCTTTATTCTGTTCAGTGGCCGTGGATTCCACCATTCTGTCTTCCACGTGACTTATCCGTTCTTCTGCCCCAGTTATTCTGCTGTTGATTCCTTCTAGTGTATTTTTTATTTCAGTTATTGTATTGTTTATCTCTCTTTTTTTGTTCTTTAATTCTTCTAGGTGTTTGTTCTTTAATTCTCCTAGGTCTTTGTTAATCATTTCTTGCGTCTTCTCGATCTTTGCCTCCATTCTTTTTCCAAGGTCCTGGATCATCTTCCCTATCATTATTCTGAAATGTTTTTCTGGAAGTTTTCCTATCTCCACTTCATTTAGTTGTTTTTCTGGGGTTTCATCTTGTCCCTTCATCTGGGACAAAGTCCTCTGCCTTTTCATTTTGTCTATCTTTCTGTGAATGTGGTTTTCCTTCCACAGGCTGCAGGTTTGTAGTTCTTCTTGCTTCTGCTGTCTGCCCTCTGGCGGATGAGGCTATGTAAGAGGCTTGTGCAAGCTTCCTGATGGGACGGACTGGTGGTGGGTAGAGCTGGGTGTTGCTCTGGTGGGCAGAGCTCAGTAAAACTTTAATCCACTTGTCTGCTGATGGGTGGGGCTGGGTTCCCTCCCTGTTGATTGTTTGGCTTGAGGCGACCCAACATTGGGGCCTATTAGGCTCTTCGGTGGGGCTAATGGTGGACTCTGGGAGGGCTCACACCAAGGAATACTTCCCAGAACTTCTGCTGCCAGTGTCCTTGACCCCATGGTGAGCCATAGCCAACCCCCGTCTCTGCAGGAGACCCTCCAACACTAGCAGGTAGGTCTGGTTCAGTCTCCCCTGGCGTCACTTCTCCTTCCCCTGGGTCCCGATGCACACACTACTTTGTTTGTGCCCTCCAAGAGTTCAGTCTCTGTTTCCACCAGTCCTATTGAAGTCCTGCAATCAAATCCCGCTAGCCTTCAAAGTCTGATTCTCTAGGAATTCCTCTTCCTGTTGCCAGACCCCCAGGTTGGGAAACCTGATGTGGGGCTCAGAACCTTCACTCCAGTTGGTGCACTTCTTTGGTATAAGTGTTCTCCAGTTTGTGAGTCACCCACCCAGCCGTTAATGGGATTTGATTTTACTGTGATTGCGCCCCTCCTACTGTCTCATTGCGGCTTCTCTTTTGTCTTTGGATGTGGGATATCTTTGCTGGTGAGTTCTAGCGTCTTCCTGTCAATGATTGTTCAGCAGTTAGTTGTGATTCCAGTGCTCTCGCAAGAGGGAATGAGCACACGTCCTTCTACTCCGCCATCTTGAACCAATCTTACCTATATTTTAAATTATAAAAGTGCTACACGTTCAGGGCAAAAAATGTCTAAATAGAATAAAGGGGTAAAGGTAAATATAAAGTTGTCTGCCACATCTTCAGCTCCCTCACAATCAGTCCCAATAATCAAGAAAATTTAATAACATTTTCATATTTAAAATAATGTAATAGTACAGTAAAGAAATAATCTTCACATTTATTTGAAATGAGAAATCATCATATTTCTTAGCAATACTAAGTATCTGAGGTCCCAGGAGCAAATGGGGATCTTGAAAAACCTTAGATTTTGAGTTCCTGTGGCAGAAGGCATGTCTTTGGTTGCCTGACCTTATTTCGTAGTGTTTCCATAATTCTCTTCCTTTTTCCCTCATTCTTTCTTCAAACACAGAAAAGAAGCACATCTCTCTTTTATGGTCATATGAGAAAAGGCAACATTAACCAGAAAATATCAAAATATTGACAATTCTATAGCCCAAGATATCCCACAGATTTTCAGAAAGTTCTCACAGAACAAGTATTTACTAGTACTGTTACTACTACTACTGATACTATGAATATTAAGAATAAGAATAATACTTGGAGTTGCTACCATATTTTAGTTGAGCACAGTGTGCCATAGACTGCTGGCATTTTTCTCATTTTTTTTTCACACTCTACATGTGTAAGGCTTATTACCATTCCAAGAGAAGCAAACTGAGATGAAAGATTTTAAGTAACTAACCTCTGGTCATACAGTAAGGGTCAAAGCCTACATTTGAAACCAGAAGCTCTCAGAACATTCTGTGCTTTTTAAGCATTAAGCTTAACTGCCTCTCAGTCTTACAAACTCACCAAATGGAAATTCTGAAAGCACATTGCACCCTATTAGTAACAATTTTTATGGTTGTCAACATTATAATTTAATGAAAATTATATGAAATTATTTTTATACCCTATACTGATGTAGAAAAGTAATATTCTCAGAATACAATCAATCAGTCAGATGCTTTAAAAAATCTACCTCTCTTTCAATAATTGATGATTTTAAGACCCTGCACATTTTCTCTTGGGGTCATAATTGAGATCCATGTTTTTAACTAATGCCACTACACTGATGAACCCCAAATCTTTAATCCTAAGGCCAGCTTTTCCTCCCTGTTCCACTGTGTATTCAGTGCATTGGGATTTTTCCAAGAGGATACCCCATAATCATCTAAAAAATAAATATCTAAAGTAAAAATCATTTCCCCCAACAACACTATTATATATAAACCCCCTCACTGTCTCTTAGCACTCTGGTTTCCCCTTTATTCTTTTTACCATGATTGTAATTCAATAATTATTTGCTCATGCATTTTTCTCCATCACTAAAGTGGTAGTTCCACGAGGGCAGGGACAAAGTTTATTTTCACACAATATTCTCAGTGGGTAGAACAGTATGTGATTTATAGTTGAAACCTAAAAACAAACAAAAAAAAGTGTTTGGTAAATGAATGAGTGAAAGAGCAAATGATACCTTTATCTCCTCCCGGATTTACTGACTTGATTAATAGCAAGACCATCCAAATTCACATGGTCCAAGCCAGAAAATGTCAAGTCAGCACAGACTTGCTCTTCTTCATTTCCACTCCAGTGACAGCACAGGTCCTTTATTTTCTCTTTGTATCAATATAACTGCAATAGCCTCTTTACTGGGCTCCTTACTGCTGGTTTCATCTTCAAATGATTTTTTACACTCCTGCCAGAGTGGTCTTTCTAAAGCAGTATTTGTCACACTTTGTAACTTTCAAAAATGTTTTTTTCTTTACCTTCCATATAGTTCCATGAAGATCTTATCAAACTTTACTTTCTGCTGTTTATATCACAAAAACAAGAGGTATAGTGATATGCTTTGAAAAAGCGAATCCCCCAAGATTTGGGCATGGCTCTCCATAGGCCCTCCTACTTCAAGAACTAATACTGTTGTTAGCATAAGTTTGCTTAAAATTCCTTAATGGTTCTACATTACCTAGCACTGATGTTCAAATCTGTGATTTTCATAACGGTGGTGGTTTTGCTCAAGCTGGGGTCCCATTCTCTCACAGATCCCATGACTAAATAAAAATATATTTTACATTTGTATTTTCACTTTCATGATGATCTAAGATGATATAAATAAGTGTATTCTGGAAGATCTCAATGACTACCTTATTTAGTGTCCTTGTCTACTTTTATGTTTATGAGAGCATGCCCAAAATATAGTATAACTTTTTGTGTTGTGGGTGAATTATAAAAGAAAATAATGAAATGTGGCAGAGATTGCAAGTTGTCTACCAATAATCTGTCACAGTCTGTTGTTCCCTTTTCCTCAGTAATAGAAACACTGCCTTTAATAAAGGCTCTTATTTCCCAGCATCCCTTGCAGCTAGGTGTGGCCATGGGATATAATTAAATGTGGAACATGCAACCTGTGGGGACTGCCCTTAAACAAAGAAAGCATGACCTTTTCCTTCCCTTTTCTCTATTCTGTTGTGTGGAATGTAGTCTCATGACTGGAGTTGGAGTACCCCTGTTAGATGATGAGATACTTAGTGCTCATTTAGGGCCATTTAGGGCAGAGCAACAGGATAGTGTACAAGAAGCCTGAGTTTCTGACACTGTGGAGACTATACCAAGCCTCTATCACCTTCCCAGACTTATATAAGAGAGTAATAAACATCCAGTTTAATTATTTGGGTTACTGCCACTTGTAAATGAACTTAATCCTAATAAGTACATGGACTCAATATCCAAAAAATTTTTAAGTGGAGGTCAGATGACATCCAAGTGGGCTGCATAAATTAGAATTCACAGTAGTTCAAATAGGAAAAAATATTGGATGAACTGAGTCATCACATGATATACAATCTTATCCATATGCTAAACCCTGAAGATCTAGCACTACAGCAGCAGGAAGAATCATAGTCACTAAGAAAGCAACAATTTATCTCAACAAACAACATCATCGCACAATTGAAATTGATGTTACTAGATTTAAATTTCATTGGTTTCACAATTTTTTGTTTGTATTTTATTTGTAAATAATTGTGGTCAATTAAAATTATTTTTCCTACAAAAATGGTCCATATGTTCACTAATTTTAGAAACACTGACAAGGAGAGCTTACTATAATGTGTAATTCTCAGTCCACAGAATCTGATTAAATGGGTCTCTGGTGGGACATAAGAATCTATAATTTTACTAAGTGTTCTAGGTGATTCTAATGTAGCTAGTGTTCTGGAAACAAACTGATATATCTGAATTCTTAAACTGGTTCACAAATTCTTTTAAGATCTGCCCTTGCCAATCCCTCTAGCTTCTTTTCTGTCTCACTGTCACCACACACCCTTTTCCTTACAGCCATAATAAACAACTTGATGCCTCTGAAGTTGTAAACTCTGTTTCTGCCTTGTGCTTTGACATACATCTATCTAAGATTTCCTCAAGCTTTCCTTTAGTTGACAAAATCCTATTTATCCTTCAAAATCAGTCATGACTTCCTAAAAGAAGCTTCCTCTCATCCTCCTACTACCCCTGCTCTGTGCTAACAGCACCCAGAGCCAACTGCTATTTCTGTTCATTTATCACCCTCTATTATCATGATTGGTTTGTCTATCCTATTAGACCTTACATTTCTGGAGCACAGAATTAGCAATATTCCTCTTGCTATCCCCATTGCCTAGTGTAATGCTTGATCATAATAGGGGCTCAACAGATGCTTTCTAGCTGAATTAATGGGAAAGTGAATGAATGAAGTAGTGAACAAAACATATAATACATTCCAAACATTAAAAAGTTCTTAACATTTTAAGATAGATGCATCTAAGCAGAGTGGTAAGGGTACTATAAATACTAAAGTACTGGAGTTTTGTTTGTTTGTTTGTTTATTTATTTTTTTGCATTATCAGGAGTTTCATCAAGATCTTTGAAATAAATTTACCCACATCACACAGAACACAACAGGGCATTGTAATCTACTAAGATTGATTATAAAAATTTCCACCGAAAATCAGACTATAATGATGTGTTTCTCCACAGAAGACCGAATTTTATATAGTGAGCAGCCCCATTCCAAACACCCAAAATATGACTGGACAAATTTCAGGACAGAATGAAAACAGATGTACTATATAGCACACAAGGTTATGTTGTATTAGTTATTTATTGCCATGTAACAAAAAACCCCAAAACTCAGTGTGTGGAAACAACAAACATTTATTACCTCACACAGATTCTGTGGCTCAGGAATCTGGGAGTGGCTTATCTGGATGGTTTTGGCTTATCTAGATGGTTTTGGCTCAAGGTTACTCCTGAGATTACAGTCCAGCTGTCAGCCAGAGCAGTAGTCTCATCTATAGGAGTATCCACTTCAGAGTTTACTCATGTGGCTCTTGGCCGGCCTCAGAAGATTCACTTCCAAGTTTACACATATGCATCTTTTCACAGGACTGCCTCACTTATGGTAGTTGGCTTCCCCAAGGTGAGTCAAGAGAGAGCAAGATTCAAAATAGAACAAGAGAGTGAGCAAGAGTACCCAAGACAGAAGCCACAGTCTTTTTATAACCTCATACCAAAAGGGGTAAAACATTACTTCTGCCATATTGTATTTTTTAGAAATGAGTCACTAAGTCCAGCCCATACTCAAGGAGAGGTAATACACAGTATGAATACTAGGAGGTGGGGATCATTGGGGGCCATCTCACAGGCTGCCAAACAAAAACATATTCTCTGTATGTCAGATATATTTTAAACAGAACAAAATAACAGCATTTTACACGTTAATTACATAGAAATTTAGTTGATGGAAACAAATAATAAAGAAGAAAGGCCTAGGGAGTTCCCTGGTGGTCCAGTTGGTAAGACTCCACTCTCCCAATGCAGTGGGCCCCAGTTCGATCCCTGGTCAGGGAACTAGATCCCTCATGCATGCCACAACTAAGAGTCTGCATGCCGCAACTAAAGATCCCGCATGCCGCAACAAAGATCCCACATGCTGCAACTAAGACCCGGTGCATCCAAAATAAATATATAAATAAATATTTTTTTAAAAAAGAAGAAAGCCCTTAAAATAATGTTTAAACTCAATTTTTCCCAGTTTTATTGAGATATAATTGACTTAGAATATTAAATTAGTTTCAGGTGTACAACATAATGATTTGATATATGTCTACACTGCAAAATAATTACCACAATAAGATTAGTAAACAACCGTCACCTCACATAGTTACATTTTTTTCCCCCTTATGATGAGAACTTTTAAGATCTACTCTCTTAGCAACTTTCAAATATACAATATCTATTAACTACAGTCATCATATTGTGCATTACATCCCCAAAACTTATTTATCTTATAACTGGAAGTTTATATTTTTTGATTACCTTCACCTAATTCCCCCACCCCCACCTCTGGCAACCACCAGTCTCATCTCTGTTTCTCTGAGTTTGGTTTTTTTTAGATTCCATATAGAATCTTGTCTTTCTAAACTCAGAGTTTAAAATGAATTCATGTTATGTAGAGGTGGCTTCTGTGATAATATATTGTGGGCACAATCCATCTAATAGTCATTAAAACTGTTATGGTTTATGCCTATTTTGGAATTAGAGTCAGGTTAAGGCATTAGTTCTAAATACAATTCAGGTTCCTTACCATCAAAATATAGCAACTGAAAACAATCATTTGCTATAGATATTGTATACTCTATTTAACTATTACCATTAGCATCATTTGACTTTTCCTCTTAACTGAAGGGGAAATAATATTCTTTTAATTACTAGGTTAACCATATTCTACTTACACACTAACATATGTCTCTAGGCGGTTCAGTATGATTCCTTAAAATAAACTAGCAGTAAAGTAACCATGAAGTATTAACTGTCTTCTGTTTCTGATGTGCTCAAAGAAATAAATATTAGTTAGGAACAAAAAATTTTGAATTTCATATTGTTAAAAAAACAGCAAAAAACAAACAAACAAAGAAACAACAAAAAAAAAACCCTAATATCCCTGTCTGAATCATAGCAGAAATTTCCAATCCTGTTTAAAAGCAATTTTATGTTATTAGCTTCATTTTCTTCATTCATATTTAATAGTAGAACTAGACCTACAATAGGAAAAACACATATCCATTATTTGTTATATCCTTTCTTAAATGAGTTTCTAAATTGAACACTCTTTAATATATGTGAGTCTCAGTCCTAAATTTTCTAATCGTTTTTGATGGAGGTCTATTTTTGGTTCTCCAAATCCCTGAGACCCTTGGGAAAGGGGGGCTTTGATGGTCAGAGAGGAGAAGAATGCTGAAGGTGGATACTGAGAGTGAGAATTTGAGCACCTAACCCAGAAGCAAGTTAGCATCGCGGCAGCTACTAGAAATCAATGAGATCAGGTTTTATAGGGGATCAATCAGGGACTCCTATTTCAGGCAATCAAATAGGATTTGGTGAACTCCTTTGGGAGGATTCAAATAAGTAGAGAAAGGTCATGAAGTACACAGTCTAGTTGGAGAGAGATGACAAATCCATAACAAGATGGCAATACAAGGTAACATATAATAGACAATGAATCATATTGCAATTGGGCAACCCACTATCTTTTTATCCATTTATTTTACTCCACCATGTTCCCCAAATTATTTAAGGTAGCTTACAAAAATTGCATGAATATGACATTAAAAAATACTCATATAAGGCTTCAAAAGAGAAGGGGCTTCCCATGGGTGGGTTTTAAAAGGAAGAACTGATGTAGATAAGCAGAGAGCAGTGGAAAGCACTGTAGTCAGGAAATAGGAAAACAAGAAAGGTGACAGTCCTCTTGTGTGTCTGGGGACAACAGTTTATCTCAAATGAAAAAATTAAAGTTAATAGCTTATATGAGTTTGCTAGGACTGCCAGAACAGAGAATCACAAGCTGAGTGCCTTAAACAACAGAAATGCCTCACATGAAGTACAGAAGTCTGAGACCAAGTTGTTGGTATAGTCATGCTCCCTCTGAAGGTACAAGCAAAGCATCTGTTCTAGGGCTGTCCTCTAGCTTCTGGTATTTGCTTGGCTTGTGGCAGCATTAACTCCAATCTATATATGGCGCTCTCCCTCTATGCATATGTCTGTGTCCAAATTTCCCCTTTTTATAAGGATACTAGTTATATGGATTAGCAGTCCACCATACCCCAGGATGACCTTTTGTTCACTATTACATCTATTTCCAAATAAGGTCACTATTTCCCCTGTTTCCAAATAAGGTCACATTTTGAGATCCTAGTGGTAGAGACTTCAACATACAAATTTTGGGGGGACACAATTCAACCCAAATCAAAGTCCAAGGAGTCTACTGAGTCTGTAGGCAGTGGTGAGCTTCTAAGTGATATATATATATATATATATATATATATATATATTGTTCCAACAGATCTTTTAGAAAGATGTATCTAGTTGTAGTGGGCAATAGCAGTTCTATAACCTGGACGCAGAGGCTAACTTTAGGCTGTTCAAGGGCTACAATCTAGTACATAGCCTACAAGGGGCAGCATGATCTGGCCACCCTACCTTGCCAGCCTCAGGGTAGACCTCCTCTCTTTGTCCTCCATCCAAATGGCTTTGCCCCAGTATTCTGAATGCCCCAGGTCCTTTTCTCCTCAGTTTCTTTGAACATACTGTTCTTTATGCCTAGATTGCTTCTCCCTGCTTCCTGTAGTTATTGCCACCACTTCAGAGCTCAAGGCAAATGGCACCTCCTCAAGAAATCTTCACTTGAGCCCTCCAGACTAGATCTGCCTCTCTAGTTACTTTCTGTTAACAATTCTTAGTTCTTCTTTGAAGCAAGTGTAGTTACATGATTAATAGTATAATTAATTGTATAATTGTCTGTCCACCCAACTACACTATATATTCCACAAGGGTAGAAACAACATCTGTCCTAATATCATTGCCACAGTGGAATGCCTTGTACAGACTAGGTGTTCCATAAATATTTGTTGCATAAAAGAGGTAATAAAAACCTGTCATAGGGTGGGTGCTATGGGAATGGAAAAGAAAGGACTGTAAACAGGTTCAGGAAAGTTTATGATTTGGTAACTGGATGTGGTAGGCAAAGAAGGAGAAAGTCAAAGCTAGCTCAAAGGTTTCAAGTGTGAGAGAAGGATGGTACCACTGGTAGAAATGAGGCTAATGGAAGCTAGGTTTGGAGTCCCATTTTTAATGTAAGATGGATGATGATACACTTAAGTAGAAACATCCACCAATCAAAGAAAGGAAGGTAAACAGATATTTGAGGTTGACATATGGGTCTCATGCTGGTTCCAAGAAACTCTAATAATCACTGTTGAGGGATGAGAGGTTATATCTCATTTGATCTGCATTTCTAATACTGTATCTTCACAGCCATTTTTCTAACATATGTAAGTATTTTTTATTATTACAATATTTTTGTTTGATTCAGATAATTTGGACAATAAAGAAAAATATAAAGAAGATCTGGTAAGCTAGGTACACATGTAGAAACTGGCTTGCTCACAATAAAAATATATAAGTTGGTATAATACCTCTGGATGGCCATTTGAAAATGTGACGTAAAACACTTAAAAACAGCAATATTCCTCATATCATTTCTATGTTTAGGAATTTACTCAAAATAATCAAATATATTTGTAATATTAATTATTAAATATTTATATAATATTTGTACAGAAGGATGCAATCTCTTTACCTAGATATGACTGCTACATGGTTGAATTTCCTTTCAGTAATTTAAAAATATTGAGTCTTATTATATAAATAATTAAAAAAATTCAGATCATATATACATGTAATGCATCAAACTCTACCTTTTTGCACCCTATCTTTGATTATAACTGTGTATTAGGTTATGTCCTAACAATTTAATAATTAGGCTATTCCCATTTTTTTCTTTTATAAATATGCTATTACAAACATCACTTTATATAAATCTACTTTATCCAAAGGAGATGATCAGATGTGAGCACAAAGTAGAATTGCTGTGCCTTTAAAAACTCTTGATACATTATCAAATGATCTTCCAAATGGTTGAACCATCTTACATTCTCACTACCAGGATATGACATTTTATAGTGACACCAAATTCTGGCCAAATTTAAAGCAACCTCTGATTAGATCTAGGTGACTCACTGGGTCCATTCAATGTCAAACAGCCATTTTTCTGGGCTTCAAGAAAGGAGAGAAGGAAAGGAGGTCACCACTACACATCGGTCATTAGTGCCATAAATTTTAGGATAAATGGACTTAAACCAATGTAATAAGTGTTTCAGTCTATTTACATTGAGTTAATTTGAATTGCATATAAATTGCATATATAATTGCATATATAAACATAGAACTAACATCTATCTTGGAAATGTCTTATTATCCTCCACTTTTATTTTTTAGAGAATCATTAGTTTTTGATTGAGGCATTATAGCACTACATGTGCAATAGGTGAATATCAGCATTTTTAAAAAATAGATCTTTATTGGAGTATAATTGCTTCACAATACTGTGTTAGTTTCTGTATGCACCAAAGTGAATCAGCCATATGCATACACACACACATGTCCCCACATCCCCTCCCTCGTGAGCCTCCCTCCCACCCTACCTATCCCACCCCTCTAGGTCATTGCAAAGCACCAAGCTGATCTCCTTGTGCTATGCTGCTGCTTCCCACTAGCTAACTATTTTACATTCGGAAGTGTATATATGTCGATGCTACAACCACTATGGAAAACAGTATGGAGGTTCCTTAAGAAACTAAAAATAGAACTACCATATGACCCAGCAATCCCACTACTAGGGATATACCCTGAGAAAACCATAATTCAAAAAGAGACATGTACCACAATGTTCATTGCAGCACTATTTACAATAGCCAGGACATGGAACCAACCTAAATGTCCACTGACAGATGAATATCAGCATCTTAACTGCACAGTAGCCCCTCGGTATCTGTGGGGGATTGGTTCCAGGACTACCTCACCCCCAAGGATACCAAATTCCGAGGATGCTCAAGTCCCTTATATAAAATGGTGTAGTATTTGCATATAACCCCCACACATCCTCCTGTATACTTTTTTAATTAATAAATTAATTGGCTGTGTTGGGTCTTCGTTGCTGCAGGCGGGCTTTCTCTAGTTGTGGCGAGCGAAGGCTACTCTTTGTGTGGTGAGCGGGCTTCTCATTGTGGTGGCTTCTCTTGTTTCAGAGCACAGGCTGTAGGCGCGTGGGCTCAGTAGTTGTGGTGTACGGGCTCAGTTGCTCCGCATGTGGGATCTTCCCGGACCAGGGCTCGAACCCATATCCCCTGCATTGGCAGGTGGATCCTTAACTACTGTGTCACCAGGGAAGTCCCCTCCTGTATGCTTTAAATAATCTCTAGATTACTTATAATAGCTAATACAATGTAAATGCTATGTAAATAGTTGTAAATACAATGTAAATGCTATGTAAGTAGTTGCCAGTATAGGGCAAATTTAAGTTTTGCTGTTTTCAATTGTTTGAATTTTTTTTTTCTGAATATTTTTAATCTATGGGTGGTTGAATCCTCAGATGTGAAACCCAGGCATACGAAGAGCTAACTGTATATGCTGGTCTTTCCCCTGATTCCCCTCTGCTCTCTGGTGTATTTAGAGGTGTGTTCACCAGTATTAACAGTTACCAAAAGGAAACTATTCTGAGGACATTTTTCTTCCCAAATGGGGATTCAGACTAAATAAGCCATGCTCAAACGTATTATGCAAGGGTTATTCTCCAATGAACTCTTACATATTACATCATGGATGTTTTTAAACTGGAAGTATAACTTATTACATTGCATTTGCCGCACTAGAAACTATGAAAAGCCTCTTTGCAGAGACAGATGAGAATCCCATTTTCTAGAGAAGAGATAAGTAATGTTGGGCAATTTGGAGAAAAGCTCTCTACTGCTCTTGTAAAAATTCTGTTCTGAAATAGAGAAAAAAATTAAAAGTCAAACAAAAATAGACAAAGACAGAATGGAAACTGAATATCACTCTAGAAAAGCAGCACAACCAGGAAGAGCAAAATGTAATTACCTCAAAATGGCAGGTAACTCTGAAATTCAAATTTTTTTAAGTTGAAAATTCCTTTATATTTGATTGTCTCAACTAAGATAGTTTTACAGTTTTTAATTATGCCCTTTCTCTCTCCACAAACACTACAAAAATTAATTTTACATTCACAAAAAGCTTTTATGTGAACATCAATGAGGAGCATTTTTTTCTGCATGGATGAAGAAATTTGGCTTAGAAATTTGATTAGTTATACATGTTTGGAAACAGCTTATACATAATACAACGGCTTCCACTTAAACATGAGGTTGTGATTATATACATCTTTGCAGATGTGAAATTTAAATATAACATTTACTAAGTGACACAATACATTTATTTTAAAACTCATAGCACAGTGCCTGTACTTTGCTATTTTAAGACTTTTTGGTAAATGTTAAGAATTCATCAGTAGAGCCAATTCTATCCAGTTTTTGATAGAGTTTTTAGATGAGTCTGGTAATAAACCAATATTTATTTCTCCCCTCCACCCTTACTAATAAATTCTCACTTTGCTCAAGGCAACAAAGTGCATCACTAAAAATACTGACCTCCTGATGCTGCCTGGCATCCAGGTAGGTAACATGACACACTCTGGCCAAAGGTAAGCAGAAGTCTGCTGTGTATGTGCTCTCCTAAAACAGATAACTACTGCTTCCACTCTTCCATCTCATTCTTTTCTGAAACTTAGAGGTGAAATGGAGGGGTATAAGAACCATCTTGCAATCACGAGGCAACAAGCATGATGAGGATGGCTAGGATAGTGGAAGACAAAGATGTAAGGAGTCTGGGTCCCTGATGATGTCACTGTGTATCCCTATGTCCACGCCCTAGACTTCTCATAGCTAGTCTGTTATATCGTGACATGAAAAAACTCTTCTGTTTAAGCCACTGTGGTAGAGTTATCTATTATTTGCAGCTATGCACATTCCAAACCTCATACAGTGACCAATAATTTTACAAACTCTTTTCACTTTCTACTTAGAAAAGGAGGGGGGGAGAGAAACATTTTATTTAGAATAGTGAAATACTTCCATACAGTTTGTAAATAGCTACTACCCCAAGGCTTCCAAGTGCCAGACCCTTGCCCCAGTGGTCTTGATTATTCCTCTGAGACCTACTGAACTTCCCAAGATCCAGCATGAACCCCAGGTCAATGTCAGGCACAGCAAAGGGCCTCCAGAACCCTGCACCCAAGAGGCCCTGCATCCTTCCAAATAGGTCTTTCTCATGCCTTAAGTTTGTTAAGTATTATTAATGTCATCTCAGATGAATTCCCCTCTCTTTCAGTTCTAACTAGATATCCATCAACCTATTTTCTTTATGGCAGATAATATGGATAATAAGAGTCTTTTGTTCAGTTTTGGATCTATCAATGCTTTCTGATTTTCTGTATCCAAGGTTATTCAGTCTTATGCTCCAGGGACCTGTACCTTGGTCAGGCCTCATGTCTCCTGTCTTACCTCCTTGCTGCTTTAGCTAAGGGATGGAAAAGAACTTGGATTGAACTGGAAACAACCATGAGTCATCTGTGTTTCATACACTCACCATCATAAAGCAGGTATTTCTTACTCTCTCCAAATACTCAGTTTTATAAAGTCTCAGTTCTTTCTATGATCACTTTAAGCCAAAGAACATGTATTTGGCTTCCTTCCTTTCTCCTTACAGATGTCACAAGAAGGCATTCTTGAAGCCTTCATTTACTTTTCCCCCTCTTATTCTTTTTAAATTTTACATCTCTTTGTAGGGGGAAAAAAACCACCCTATTTTTACTTCTCCACCTCTATTTCATTTCTACTCTATCTTCCTCTCCCAAATCTTTTCCTAATTAGATACAATGAGAGGGGATCACCATTGTCTTGCATTAGAGCTGAAATTCTCACAGTCATTGAAAATATATACAGAAGGGAATTTCATAGTTGGACAGCGTAAGGAAGAGATTACTGAATTCAGTGAGCTGCTCTGTTAGGTAACAATTTTTAAAGTGATTTCAAATTATACTGTAATATATATGGGTTAAAGGATAGATTTTTTTAAAGGGTAAAATCATAACTCTCATACAAATATAAAATGAAGGTATGTCAAAGATTTTATTTAACTCACTAATTAATGAGGGAACAAGTAGATGCTATAAGCAGTTCAAATGACAACTTACAGTCAGATGAGGAATGCTGAAATGAATATATAAATGGATAAAACTGGCCAAAAGAAGCCACTGTCCACAGGGCAATAATCAAGCATTCCACCAGACACAGTTTGCATTTCTGTGGACAGGAATTATTTGCATTACTATCCATTTTCTACAAGTTAATTTCTATATCTACAAAGTTGTAAAATAGCTCAGTCAAAGACAAGCAAAGGCGGTCACTAGCTGTACAAACTAGCAAGGACATCCCATAATTTCCAAGTCTTTCACAGTTTTTCCTTATACATGGAACCTGATGCAGTATAACCAAAAGGTGGTGCTCCTTCCTGACTCCCATCCTGGAAACTGGCTTATTAGTCTTTCCTAGGAGATAAAAATGGGGGTGAGGGAGAGAGGACAGTTTCAAAGGTCAAAACTTGGAAACTGAGTAAGAGTGAATGCAAACTGTCCTTTCTCACTTGACTTGCGGTGGTGTTAAGAGCTTGGGCCCTAGGACCACAGCATATCGTTCAAATCCCATTTTTATCACTTAGTACACAAGTTGCCTATTAGGCAATTTACTTAATCCTTTGAAGCCCCAGTTTCTTTACCTAGATAATGGCATTATTAGTAGTACCTAGTTGGTTAAGTTTGTTGATGGGGATCAAGTGAGATGATCTAAGTAACAGGCTTAACATAACTGGCATGGCTAAGTGCCCAATAAATATTAGTTGTCATCGTTAATAGTTTTTTTAACATTATACTTTTAAGTGAAACTAATATGTCCAAGCTAAACAAGCTCAGATATATAATAACATCAAATTAATTTTTTAAACAGCTTTGTTTGGATATAATTGGTATATAATAAAGTGGATATACTTGAAGTATACAATTGAAGTTTGGCATCTGTGTACAGCAGTGGTCCCTTATCTGTGGGAGGATATGTTCCAAGACCCCTAGTGGATGCCTGAAACCTTAGGTAGTACTGAACCCTATTTATACTATGTTCTTTCCTATACATATATACCTATGATAAAGTTTAATTTATAAATTAGGCACAGTAAGAGATTAACAATAACTACTACTAATAATAAAATAGAACAAATACAATAATATACTATAATAAAAGTTATGTGAATGTGGTCTCTTTCTCAAAATATCTTATCGTACAAATTTAATGCCTTTTCCATCTTAACTAAGCACTTATCACACACCTTTGCAGTTTGAAGTGCAACAGTAAAGCTAGCGTGAATTTCTTTTTCCTTTTTCACTATTTTATGGATAGAAGATTGGTAGATCTTGGCAACCTCAGATATGACTTTTTCTGTTCCTTATTAAGTCAAGCACTGTCACCTTTTTACTTAAAGAAAGCACTATAGCTGGCTTCTCTTTGGCGTACTGGAATTGCCAGCATCATTACTCTTGGCGCTGGGGCCATTTTTAAGTAAAGTAAGGGTTATTTGAATGCAAGTACTGAGATAGGCAACAGTCGATCAGGTAACTGAGATGCCTACTAAGTGACTAACAGGTAGGATATGCAGGACAAAGGGATGACTCACCTTCTAGGCAGGATGGAGTGGGACAGTATGAGATTTCATCATGCTACTCAGGACAGCACACAATTTAAAATTTATGAATTGCTGATTTCTAGAATTTTCTATTTAATACTTTCAGACCCCAGTGACCTCAGGTAACTGAAACTACAAAAAGCAAAACTACAGATAAGGAGGAACTACTGTATTGTGAAACCATCACCGTAATGAACATAGCCATCACCTCCAGCAGCCCCCTAACTCTATAAATTTCTCCCTCCCACCCTCCCCTATTTCCCATCCTCATTCCCAGACAACTACTGATCTACTTTTTGACACTATAGATTAGTTTACATTTTCTAGAATGTTTATAAATAAAATGTAGCATGCTTTTTGGCTGGCTTCTTTTATTCACCTTAATTATTTTGAGATTTAGTCATGCTGATGTTTGTATTAATAGCCCGTTCTTTTTCATTCCCAAGTAGCATTGCCTTGTATATATACACCACAGTTTATTTACCCATCCAGCTGTTGATGGAATTTGGATTGTTTCTCATTTTTGGCTGTTACAAACAAAGCTGTCATAAACATTCATGCACCAGTATTTATATGGAGGAATGCATTAATTGGATAAATACCAAAGAGTGGACTGGCTAAATCATATATGTAGGTATATGTTTAACTTTTTTAAAGACTGCCAAGCTATTTTCCAAATTGGTTGTATAATTTTTCATTCTCACCAGCAATGTATGAACACTCCTGTTGTTCTATATCACTGTTAATACTTGGTATGATCAGTCTTTAATTTTAGCTATTCTAATAATTGTGGGGTAGCATCTCATTGTGGTTTTAATTTATATTTTCCTAATGACTAACGATATTGAGCATCTTTTCATGTGCTTACTGTCATGTACTTTTGAAGTAATATAAGGTGCTTTGCTAAAACTATTGTGGGCTTTGGTTAGTTGGGTAGTAGATTCACGTGTAATATATTTCACCTAGATGAAACCCGTAACAGATAAAATGGAAAAGCCACAGACAGAGTCCAAAACATGTAAACATCTTCAAGGCTCATAAACAGGCAGAAATGTGAACGAGTAAGTAAGACTGAAGCTGAAGACCTGCCAGATGATGGGCCTGGAAATAGAAGTGGGGAATGGATGGCTCCTGCTGGTAATGAACATTTTAACTTCTCCCCAGGAGATGGGGGATCTTGCCTGTTTCATAGTTTGAAGCCAGTGGCCGGAGTGGGGCCTCTCTGGCTCACCTTTTTGAAAGGAAGCTGAAAAAGAAAAGCTCTATTTTCCTGCTTTTCTCCTTGTTGCTGACCTGCTGTCTGAGGCTTACAGGAAGCTATAGGCTAAGGAAGCAAGACGACTTGTGACTAGGAACTGAGTCAAGCTGCTTCTGGTGCCAAGGCCTAAATTCATTATAAACCCATAGGTCATAATAGTGTAGGAATCCCAAAACACATTATAAGACTCAACCCTGGACCTGAGGTCTGAAGGAGTGGGAGAGAAGGTAAAAGTAAGATGGGTACAGGAGAGAGACTGAGAACAAACCAAAACAACAAATCAAAACAAAATCTACCCCTCAAAATAAATCTCATGAAAAAAGTAATGATAAAACAGATAACAAAATCAAGAATCAGAAAATAAATCCACCCTGTATGAAATCAATTGCATGGTGCAATATGACAAAGACCTTAAAATAAGTTTGTTCGTTCAAGGAAAGAAAGGAATTCATTACAAGGAACAAGATTTCATGAAATAAAATAGGCAGAGAAATGAATATGTGGATATGAAAAAGAATTAGTTAGAAACACTGGAAAAAAAAACAATATTTGCAATACAAAATATAGAAGATGGATAAGCTCTAGCCAGGTATGGTAAACTGCAAAGATTGGCCAAACGTGCTTTGTAGCTCCTGCTATCAAAAGGTGGAGTCCATTTCTCCATCCCTTGAATCTGGGCTAGGCAACATGACTTGTTTTAGCCAATGGATCACTAGCAAAAGTGACTCAAGTAGAGGTTTGAAAAAGTACTTGAGTATGGGGGTCTTTCATACCCTTGCTTCTGGGAACACTAAAGCCACCAAGAAAGAAGCCTGCATTGCTACCTCCTGGGTAGTGAGAGAGCATATGTGGAGCAAGGGGTTCAGCCATCTCAGCTGTCCGACAGCCCAGTGAAGTCCAGACCCTAGCTGACCTGCCAGATGAATGGAGTTAACATGAAGGAGTCCAGGCAAGAAAACACCTAGCCAACCTACAAAATCATGAAAAATAAGAGATTGCTCTTATTTCAAACTACTAGTTTTGATGTGATTTGTTAGGCAGCAAGAGATAATTGATACACTGGTGTCGTAAAAGAGAGAATTTCGGAATGAGAAGATAGTCTGAGAAATTCACCTAAAACACAGCATAGGGAGACAAAAGAGGTTAAAATATGAAAAGCCAATTAAGAGATATAGAAGATAGACATGAAAATTCTAATGTCCTTCTAACAAGAGTTCTCGCGGAAGAGAATGGAGGGACTGGCAGAGAGGTAACACTTGAAGCAATGATACCTTGAAACTTTCCAGAACTGAAGAAAGTCATGAGTCTCTAGCTCCAAATCTATTAAGGTATATTTTATGGGTTTAATAATTTAATTCACATACCAATTAAAGTTTACCACTCTTAGAAGATATTTGCATATTGACTTGAAGAAAATGTGAATTCTGCTCAAGTTAAACCGAAAAGGGTTACTTTCTCATTTTGAAATCCAAGTTTCTTAAAGTTTGACAGGTGGCCAGGATGGCGGTGGGGAAGGCCTCCTTGTAGCAAGTGTCAGCATATTGAACATGGTTTGTTTTTGTTGGTCAAGGCCCCCTTTCTTTTAGGAATTAACCCTCCCACAAGCCACATGGCTTTGATTGTCTCTACATCATGAATCCTCAACCCCAGCTCCAGTACTGCAGGGAACAATATATTCCAAAGAGTGTGTTCTCTCCTAGGAATTTTCCACTTCAGATAAATTCATTATAAACATGCCATATATTCTCGTATTGCACACATACAGCATATTATTTCTTCCATTTCTAAGGATTTGGGAAAAGAAAGACGAGGCATACACATGTGCTCAGTCTACCATTTTGATCTAATCTTTCGTATGGATTCTTTTTCTGCTTAAATTATCCATTTTTTCAAAACAGTGGCAGATAAAAAGCAGCAAATTTAACATCAGGAAAAAGTCTGCTAGAGATAGACTTATTAACAGGATTGAAGACTGACAGACTAGATTCTGATAGTAAGGAAGAAAACCAAAAAACTTTAAAAAGGAGACACTACTAGTCAAAACACACATCAATGGGATGCTAATGTAGGGATACATATATATATATATACACACACACACACACACACACACACACGTGCTTCAGCAGACTCCAAGGGCATCAGTGTAAGCTGAGTATAGAGTGATAACTGTGTGGGTCAGAAAGGCATTTTAAAATACGTTTTTGTAGTCTCTGTTTAACAAGGCAGGAAAGTGGCAAATGTGTCTATACGTTTCTAAGAAGATTTCTATCAAAACAAAACTTTTATTGTTTAAAGGAATAAACACTCATGTATAATTTATTCTATAAGGACTTGAGATTTTATTCCATTAGCTAAACTCTGATGGTTTATAAATGTATCAACATTTTTGTTTTTTTTCACTTTGTCATGCTTGTTTCTTTAGAAAACGCTCTATAGTCCCATGCTGATAAAAATATAATATTTTCTTTCTTTGATATGGTATGTAATGTTTTAAATTTTATCCAACAGAAATTTCTCTTCTTTGTGTAATTCAGAGTAGTTCTATTTTTCAAAAGGGAACTCTGTGTCCTCTAAGGTTGTTTGTATTTAATGTATTGACTACTGGTTGTTCTGAGTCACAGAAAGATCAGGACCTAATTATTTTTGCCACTAGAAGATTGTTAATACAGCTTTTCCAAGATATTCTCTTTCAGATGTGTTTTCAGTTATGTTTAAAAGTGTGGTGTGTAAGGACTGATTTATCATATTAGGAAATAAAAAGATGAAATGAAACCCCCGGCTTCCCAAGTTAGTTACCTACCCAGATTAACTAATTTAGTTGTCATTTGGTACTACCCTTCTTTTAAAATAGGAATGAATCTTCTGTACAAAACTCTGATGGCTGTCATCCAGTCTCTGCTTGAATGCTTGTGGCTACAAGGGTTCATAACTTTACAAGGCATCCCATTTTACCTTTAGACAGTTCACAGTGTTAAAACACTATGTTGCTTATCCTGAAGAAAATATGCCTCCCTGTACCTTATATCACTGAATTCAAAATGAGTTCTTTTTGTATTTCTATACATGGGTCCTTAAACTATCTGAAGACAATGATCATAGTTCCTTTTCTGTTTTCCTTTGTTTAAAATAAATTTCCCTAATTTCTCATATAGCCCTCTTTCAAAAAAAAAATAAATGAAAACCAAGCTTTCTTCTTTACTCCCTCTCTGTCCATCCTTTCTTCCTGTCTTTTTCCCTAATTCAGTCCAAAAGCCATGAAATGGAGCAAAGCAAAGCAGGGGTATATGTGGTGGGGAGAGGAGTGATGTCACAGTACAGGGTATTGGAGCCTGACTGAGGTGAGGACAGTAGGCTTGACTGGAGATGGAAGGTCAAATGATCATCAGGTGTCCCTCCATCTCTTGGCTTCCAAGCAGTGGCAACATGGCCATCTTAGCTCCAGACTTACTTAAACAAAAGTCTGGGGCTTGACCCTCTCAATCCCATCCCTGGGACTGTCTGGGAATACAATGATTGGCTGAGATTAGGTCACATGCCTACCCCTTTGTTGAGCTTGGGTTCGAATTAATTTTACCCAGTCACTGGGCAGAAGGTAAGAAAGGGATAATTGGAAAGTCTGTGTCTTGTTGTTAGGAGAAGGAGAAATGGGTCCTGGATGAGCCAAAACAACTGATGTCCACGCTAGCATAGCTGTTCATATTTTGAGTAATGATATCTACATTTTAAAAATAAACATATATTTTCTACAGTGGGATCATTATATGGAAACTCTATTTTGTGACTTGTTTTCATTTAAATTAAAACAAATAATAAACATCTTTCCCCATGTCAATGAATATTCTTTAGAAAATCATTTTGACAGCTACAAAATACAAATTTTATTTAACAGTCCCTTACTCCTGAACAAGTTAAGTTTTTTGCATGTTTTTCTTTGCTGAACAACACTGTGAACACTCTTTGCACACAATTCTTTGTGCACTTATCCAGGTATTTTCTCAGGATAAATCTATAAAGGTAGGATCATCAAGTCAAAGAATATGCTAATTTTAAGATTTTCAACCATCTGTAAGTACCATTCTTCATTTGGCATTTGAGAAACACTCAACAATGTTTGTTGACTATTATCTTGCCTACCTACTCCAGTTTGTCAATGCGTTTCTATATCAGTGTCGGAAAGGAATATAAAACTCCCAGTGTGTGTGCAGATATTATTGGGACAAATACTTCATTTTAAAAAGTATATATTTTCCACTGCTTATGATTCTATTAATTTGTGCATTTAGCAATACTGGTATTCACACCAATAGAATCAATAGACTACAACAGAAATTATGGCATGTTACTTCTGAGATTTGGTTATAAAAGACATCATGGGATATTCTCTCTCTCTCTCTACACACACACACACACACACACACACACACACACACACACACACATTACTGTACCACTTACTCTGGGGTAAGTCAGCTGCCATGTTGTGAGGACAGTGAGGTAGCCTATGAAGAAGCCCGCAAGGGGAGGAACTGGGGTTTCCAGCCAATGACCAGCAAGGTACTGAGGCTGCCAAAAACCACATGAGTGGTTTGAGGTGGACTCTCCTCCAGTTGAATCTTTAGATGATGGCAGCTTAGGCTGATAGTATGACCGAAATCTCACAAGAGATTCTGAGCCAGAAGCACCTAGTTAAGCTGCTCCCTGACTTCTGACCCACAGAAACTATGAGATAATAAATGTTTGTTCTTTTAACTGCTAAGTTTTAGGGATAATTTGTTACACAGCAATAAAAGTCAATATAACTAATACTTTAAAGAGATTGAAATTTTAATAAAAGCCTTTCCACAAAGAAAATTCCTGGCCCAGATGGCTTCAGTGGTGAGTTCTGTCAAACATTTAATTAAGAAATAATATTAAACTTACACAAAGTCTTTCAGAAAATAGAGGAGAAAAAGACAATTCTCATTTTGTAAGGCCAGCATTATGCTATTACCAAAACCAGATAAAAATACTGCAAGAAAAAAATTATGAACTAATATTTCTCATAACCATAGTTGTAGGAAATCTTAATAAAATCTTAGCACATCAAATTAAGTAATATATTTTAAAATCTTAACACATCATGACCACATAGCATTGACATAAATGCAAGATTCTTTTAACTTTAAGAAATCAATGTAATTCAGATTACATTGCAATAGTTTATTAAAGTAGGAAAACCCTCACAATCATTGCAAGAAATGCCGAAATAGTATTTGGCAAAATTTAGCACCTATTCATGATAAAAATTCACACCAAACTAGAGATGGATGGAAACATCACCCATCTGATAGAATGCCCTTTATGAAAAGCCCACTGCTCAGTGTTGAAATTTTAAGTTTCCTCTACTTCTGTATAACATGGTACTAGATAGACATTCTAGCCAATGCATTAAGAAAACAAAGAGACAAGATTTTAAGGGAAACATAAAACTATTTTCAGATAATATGGTTGTGTACAGAAAATTCTAAAAAATCTCCAAACATAAAATACTTAGAAATAAATTTAACAAAATGTATAGAACCTCTACTCTGAAAACTACAAAATATTGCTGAGAGCTACTAAATTAAACTTAAATAATTAAAAAGATATACCATGTTCTTGGATGGGCAGACTCAATATCTTTAAGATATAAATTCTTCCCAAATTGATTTGCATATTCAATGAAATCTTAATAAAAACAACTGCAAGATTTTTGAGAAATTGACAAGCTGATTCTAAAACTTATATGGAAGATTTGGGCAAATCTCTAAAATGGCTAAAATAATCTTAAAAGTTAAAGGGCTTACATTACTTAATTTTAAAACTTGTATAAAGGTTTAGTAATCAAAACAGTGTGGTATTGGTCAAATACAGACAAATAGATCAATGGCATAGAATAAAGAGCCCCCAAATAGACCTATGTACATATGGTCAAATGCTTTAATACAAAAATTACTAAACTAGTTTTATGGAGAAGGAAGGTTTTTCAACAAATGGTGTAGGAACATTTGGCTATCCACATGGGAAGAAAATGAACATACCACCCATACTACACGTCAAAATTAATTCAAGAGGGCTTATAGACTTAAAGGCTAATTTATAAAGCTTCTAGACAAATTCATTGTAAAATAGCTTTGCAACCTTGAGCAAAATGAAAACTTCTTAGCAATGAAACAGAAAGCACTAATCATAAAAGAAAAAATGTTGTTGATTGAAGTTCACCAAAATCAAAACTTGTTCTTCCAAAGACACCACCAAGAAATGAATAGTCAATTCATGAACTGGGAGAAAATATTCACAACATATATCTGACAAAGAACTTATTGCTCAGCATCAGGAAGCACAGGAAAGCAAATTAAAACCATGAGATACCTCTTATTAGGAGGGTTAAAATTTAAAACAAAAAACCAAAAAAACAACTTGCAACACCAAATACTGTCAAGGATATGGAGCTTTCAAAATTCTCATAATGCTAGTGGAAATAAATATGGTAAACCACTTTGGGAAATAGTGTGCCAGTTTCTTAGAGTTAAAGTTTAAAATCATATATTTACATAGCATTGTACTTCCTAATGTTTATCCAAGAGAAATGAAAATATGTATCAACAGAAAACCTAGTAGAAGAATGTTTATAGCAGCTCTATTCATAATAGTAAAAACTGGAAACCACCCAGGTGTTTGTCCATCAACTGGAGAATAGATAAACAAACTAGCATATTCATACAATGGAATACTATTCAGCAAAAAAAGGATCAAATTAGTGGCATACTCTGCAGTATGGATGCATCTCAAAAAATATTATGCTAAGTGAAAGAGGCCAGAGTCCAAAAAGTACATATTGCATGATTTCACTTATATGAAGTTCTCAACCATGCAAAATTAATTTTTTTGTGATAGGAATCAGAACAGAGTTATTTTCTAGGTGGGAGGGACTGACTGCAGAAAGTGGCACAGGGAACTCCTGAAGAGAGAAATACCCTATGCCTTGAGAGATGGGTGGGTTACTTCAGTGCCTGCATTTGTTAAAAGTGAAAGATACCTTAAAATCTGTGCATTTCTATGTGCCTTAATCATATATCAATAACTTTTAAAACAGCATATAACATTTTAATTGTTGTTCTCCATTAGAGCCTCCCCTTCCTCAATCCATTAATTAGCACACGTTGGGCGGGGCAATTCAGTTGCCATTGAATCAATCTATCTGAATCTTATGCAGTCAGTGTTTGTCCATTGTCTCCAAGGATATCATGAGTTACTTGATCATGTTAAATAAAGTTATGTTATATTTGTGATACTCCTTAATACATAAAAAGGTCCAGTAATTCTAACCACTGATGAGATTAGACACAGAAGTCAGTTTTAAGTTTCATAATTAACTATTCATTTTTTGACCTTATTTTCTCTTTGCTTCTTATATCTTGTTCTATATTTATATAACTTATTGTGATGTTTAACTCCTTTAATACATCATAGAGTCTATTTCCTAGCAACTTGGATTCTGTCCCCCAAATGTGAAATATACAGAACTTTAAAAAGGAAGAATAAAGGAATAGGAGTAACAAAATCCTTCTGAACTTAAACGTGGTGGTGGGGTGGCTGGGAGGAGAAATATTGGAGCTGGGCATTGAACAAGAGGGAGAACGAGAGGAGTAAGGGAGTCACAGAATGAGAAATTTAGGGGTTGTGCAAGGAGCTGTCCAAGGTGTAAATCAAACAGATGTCAGGCAACCACCTTTTTCAGAATGGTCAAAAAATGGTAAAAGACACCATGAGAAAGAAGTCTTACTTTATTAACAGTAAGTCCATTACAAGCCTCTTCAGTGAGAGAGGCAATTATAGTAGAATATTATTATCCAAAAATAAAAAATGTATTTTGTAGAGGCCCAGACTTAACTAAAGCTATATTATTAGAAGTATTCCAGTCTGTAATGCTGTACAGATTTCTTTGTTTTAATAGTTCATGAATTAATGAGAAGCTTTTGGTCCCATCAATATCTGTCAATATTCAGTACAAGGGCATTTGTGTACTGTATTATATAATACTATTAAGGATTAAATATGTCATGTTATTTTAGAATCTAATTATTTTAGATAGTTATTACTGCAATGTATAAGGATTATTTATAACAGTGATGATGACGATGACAACAGCTAATACTCCTTGAGTCCTTAATATGTACCAAGTAGTAGTCAAATATTTTCCATGGATTTTTCTAAATAATTCTTCACAACAACACTAGGACACAGTACTGTTATTATTTCTATTTTACAGATAAGGCAAGTGAAATTACAAGTGCGTATAACACACATTCAATGTTACTTAGCTAGCAATGACTAAGTCCAAAGCTTTCCTCTTAACCGAAGTGCTTTGTGACCACCTAGAGGGGTGGGATAGGGAGAGTGGGAGGGAGGGAGACGCAAGAGGGAGGAGATATGGGAACATATGTATATGTATAACTGATTCACTTTGTTGTAAAGCAGAAACTAACACACCATTGTAAAGCAATTAGACTCCAATAAAGATGTTAAAAAAATAAAAAGTGAAATAGTTTGGTTTAAGGATGGAATGAGAAGAAATTTTGATTATATGCAAATTAGAATGTTTGCTTTAGTTATAAAAAAAAAGATGCCGATTTGCATGTAACTGAATGCTTATACAGATGCTCTTTTCTTTTTAAAGTATTCTACTCATAACATGTTGCTAGTTTTAAAGTCCTTTTTTCTTCAGGTTGTTTATTTGTGACAGCATCTTCAAAGAACAGGGACAGAAATCTTATTTCTGTGTTCTTCCATGCAAAAATGGAGCTTTTACCCAGCATGAAAGTATTAATACAATCTTTTCCCAGAGAGATGGATTATCAGTGAAAGTAAACAACAACATTCTCTGGCAATAAAAATAACGAGACAGACAGGACAAAAGTAATGACATCCTCTAGCATAATCTTGGCAGAAAATATCTAAATCACCTTGAAGGAGATAAATTGTTACAAAACACCATCCTTGTTTAATGTGGATTGACAGGGAATGACAGGATCCTTCAAGAGGATGGCAGCCCATAGGCCCATGTGCTTTCAAGGGATCAAAGGGACTGATACCACCCGCCAGCCCCATCTAAGCAGAAAACAACTAGATTCTCTCTAGGCGGATATTTACTCTAAGATATTATTTCTGGGAAAAGATAGCTTATTTGGGAAGGATGACAGCATCTTTCCTACACATCCTGTCATCTGTTAGAGTAGGACTGGGGTGGGGGGAGAATCTACCAAACCTGTCCTTGGGATCCAAATTAGTCATAAATCTTTAGCAAGCTAGGGAAATTGAATTGTGACACGCTGTTTTAAAGATAGAACATGCGGAGCATTTAGTTTACAGACTGTTATTGATTTCCCTTCTATCGATAGAAAACTTTTTAAAAAGTTTTACATAGACTCAGTTTATCATTCTCCAAAGTGGATTTTAATTATGATCTAGAAAGCAAAATAGCGATAATAAAACAATAAAAGTTCCAGAAAAAGAAGCCATGGAAGAATGTTTTTATATTCTTGGGAATAGAGAAGATTTTTCTAAACATGATATGAAGTCCTGAATCCCTATGAAAAAGACTGATTTGATTATATGAAATTACAAAACACTATTAAAAAGTTGAAGACAGGATAAACTAGTGAAATTAACATTTACAATCAATATTACATTGGTTATTGTTCTGTACATAATAATTCTTATAAATGATTAAGAAAAAAATGACATCTGAAATGGCAAAGTGTATGAACAGGCACTTTAAAGAGAATGAAGTTCAAATGGTTATTGAATATATGAAAAGATGTTCAACCTCTCTACCAGTCAAAGGAATGAAAATCCCAACAAGGAGGTCTCATTTCTTACTTATCAGACTCCATTCAAAAGTAGGACAGGACTTCCCTGGTGGCGCAGTGGTTAAGAATCTGCCTGCCAATGCAGGGGACACGGGTTCGAGCCCTGGTCCGGGAAGATCCCACATGCCGCGGAGCGGCTAGGCCTGTGAGCCATGGCCACTGAGCCTGCGCGTCCGGAGCCTGTGCTCTGCAGTGGGAGAGGCCAGGGCAGTGAGAGGCCCACGTACCGCAAAAAAAAAAAAAAAAGTAGGACAGTGTTCACTGATGTTGAGGTGTCAGAAAATGTGCTATATTCTGTGTCATCTGTGGACTGTCAAATTGTACACAGGAGAAAAACAGAATTTTGTTATTTTCTCTGAAAATCTAAGATGTGTGTATTCTTTGATTTAACAATTCCACTTGGAATTTATCCCACAATAACACCTTTAGAATAACACAAATATTTGTATGTATTGATGTTCACTAGAGTGCTGGTTATAAAATTTACTGTTCCTACATTCTGAGATTTATAGAAAAATTGCAAGAATAACCAAAGAATACAGCTTTTATCCGGAATTCTCAAATATTAACATTTTATCATATTTCTTCTCCTTCTTTTTCCTCTCACGCTCTCTCCACACACACTCACACACAACTTCTTTTTTACTGCACTGGGAATAAATTGCAGACAAAGCACTCCTTTACCCCTCAGTGCTTCATAGTGTATTTCCTAATAATCCAGAACATTTTCATACAATCTCAGTACATTTATCAAAGTTAAGAAATTAATATTGATACAATACTATAATCTTATCTAGAGAACTGAATAAGTTCTCTAGATAAGATTCAGATTTCTTCAATTGTCCCAGTAATGCTCTTTTTTTTTTTTATTTTTTTTTTTTTTATTTTTTTATTTTTTGCGGTACGCGGGCCTCTCACTGTTGTGGCCTCTCCCGTTGCGGAGCACAGGCTCCGGACGCGCAGGCCCTGTGTTGGTTTCTCCTTTACAACAAAGTGAATCAGTTATACATATACATATGTTCCCATATCTCTTCCCTCTTGCGTCTCCCTCCCTCCCACCCTCCCTATCCCACCCCTCTCATGGTCACAAAGCACAGAGGTGATCTCCCTGTGCTATGCGGCAGCTTCCCACTAGCTATCTAATTTACATTTGGTAGTGCATATATGTCCCTGCCACTCTCTCACTTCGTCACAGCTTACCCTTCCCCCTCCCCATGTCCTCAAGTCCATGCTTTAGTAGGTCTGTGTTTTATTCCCGTCCTACCACTAATCTCTTCATGACATTTTTTTTTCTTAGATTCCATATATATGTGTTAGCATACGAGTAATGCTCTTTATAGCAAGAAAATCCATGAGTTGTATTCATTGGCTTATCTCTTTAGTGTCATTTAATCTGGAACAGTTACTGTGTCTTTCTTCGTATGTCATGACTTTGACATTTTTGAAAGAGTACAGGCCAGGTAGTTTGTAGAGTTCTTCTCATTTGGGGTTAATCTGATGTTTTCTCGTGATTAGGTTCATGTCCTGCACTTTTGGCAAGAATACCACAGAAGCGTTGCTGTGTTTTCCTTAGTGAACCACACTGAGAGGCACATGCTGCAGTTTTGCCTACTTACTGGTATTAACTTTGATCACTTGGCTAAGGTGTTTGCCAGGTTATTTTAGTGTAAAGATACTACATTTCTCTTTGTAATTAATAAGTATCTTGTGGGTATACTTTGAGACCAAAAGAAAAAAAAATTGGTTATTCCTCAAACTTTCACCCACTAATTTTAGTGTCCAATGTTGATTCATACATGAGTCAATTATTAATATGATGGCTGCCAAATGGTGATTTTCTAATTCTATCATTTCTTCTATATTTTTTGCTTTGTACTCTAAGGAAGAGCTTTCTCTTTTTCTCTATGTATTTAGTTTTTCTTTATATCCATGTGGACTAATAGATTCTAATTTTAGATAATAAAATAATCTTTATTAACATGTAATATTAACAATATTATATTAATTATTAAGATATAATCTTTATTATTTTGGTGCTCAAATTGGACCAGATTGGCAAATAGGACCACTTCAAGCAAGCTTCTGTGTTCTTCTGATATATCCCAATCATTTTTAGAACACTTTCCTACTTTCTGGCACAACATGATAGTCTAGACTCACTGTTTTTGTGCAAGCCCTGGAATCAGCCATTTTCCCAAGGATCCTTGGTTCCATTTAGTGGAGAAAGGTATTTTGAAACCAGGATCTGGGCAGTAGGTGTGTAGAGCACTTCCCTTTCTTTCTTTGTTTTTATTGTTTTGTTTTTTTGAGCACCATTTTAAATAGTAAACAAATGAGAAACAATTTAACATTTATCAGAAGAATGAGTTAAAGTAGATCCATGGAATGGAATATTATACAGCTATTAAAAATCATTAAGACCCTTTATTGAACTGATATGGAAGAGGGTCTAATGTATATTACGTTTGGGAAAAGCAAGTTAGTGAACAGTAAGTATAGTTTATTTTAAATATACATAAGTAGTGTGCATTCAAATAGAATATTTTAAAAATCTGGAAGATTATATACCAAACCACAGCATTAAAAAAAAACTTCTGGCAGTGGGATACGAAAGGTAAAACTTTCATTTATTCATGCGCTCCTATAACTTTTTTTTTTGCATGAAGCATTTATGAATTTTTATTTAGACATATAAATCTGAAATGAATACAAAATAAAACAACAAAAAAATGAGTATTAATGGCTTGCAAAAGAATAAATGTAATCTATGGGAAGTTTAGGGAAACTTGACCTCATTATACATTAGTATTGAATAAAATTGCTAGGATTACTACTGACTAGTCAATTTGTTTGCAATAATTGCTCAGTTAGTCAACTTTCTCCAAGTGTCATTCAGTATCGTCATTAGTTAAGTGTTTTCATCTGTAAATACAATTTCATTTCCCAGGGCACAAACTTGTTAACATATCCCCAAATCAAGACTAGTAGATGCCTCTGAGGCTTTACACTCTCTCAGCCCACTCTGAATTTCAGCTAAAGCTACAAGGGCAGTTCTGTGCCAGTTCAGACTCACCTTGCATGGACACTGACCAGCGCGAGGTCCCTAGATCACATGCAGCATAACTCCCCATTTAGCCAGGGGCTTCTCAACTCTGTAAGACATTACTTGCCCTTCTTACAAGCAAGGCCAGGAAGTGAGGAAGATGTAAAACTCCTTCTGGAAATCCTTCAACAGTTGTGGATAGGAACTTGAGGATAAATGCTCTTAAATAGGGGTAGACAAATATGTTCTGAAGAGGGCCAGATGGTAATTATTTCAGGTTTTGTAGGCTGTATGGTCTCTGTGGCAACTACTCAACTCTGTCCTTATTGCCCCAACACAGCCACAAGCAATAAGTAAACAAATCAGCATGGCTATGTTCCAACAAAACTTTATTTACAAGTCACTATCCAGATTTGGCCCATGGGCCACAGTTGGTCTACCCCTGCTCTAATTGTCTGCCTTCAGGTGGACAGTCCTGGGAGGCCCCTTATACAGGCTTCTGAGGAAGTCCCAGTGACATTGGGACTGTTGCCCACAGCAGTGACGTGGATAATATCCCTTTACGTTGGCCTTTTCCTCCTTTTCTCTTCACTCTACCTGCTTCCTCCCTCCTGCTTCCTATGGTAGCTTCTAAAATCAACCACAGACACCCAAGTCGGAATCTCACATCCTAAAGGAAGACACAGAGTTCCCACATTACATTGTTTTGCGGGATGAACTGAGAATAAAGTGGAGAAGACAGCATCTGCCTGATGACTACGGAGTCATAAAAAGACTGAAATAAATTTGGAGATTATGCTACAGACAATAACTCACACTCCAAAGAGGACATAGTTAAAGTGTAAAATGAGTAGGAAGGGAGGTAGCATCATGCTCTATTTTTTATTGTCAAAATTACTTAAATGATCTCCCATGCATAGTGTAGAACTTGGAGGCTCTCTGACATTTCACAATGAAAAATAAATGATACAGAGCTAACTTTAGGGAAAATGCACACTAGACAAAATTTATCTTTAGTATCTGTATATTCCCAATTAGGTCCTACTTCTTTCCTCTCTCATACACCTTTCCAGCATCTCTCATGCTGCTTTCTCATCACCCAAACTCCTCCCTGGCATCAGAAATTCATTCATTCAGAAAATAGTTGCTATACGCCAGGCACTGTTCCTGGCACTGGAGGCACAAGAGTGAACAAAACAGACAAAGTCCCTGCCCTCTAGGAACTAGTGTTTAAGTAGCAGGAGAATGATGCAAATAAATATGCAATTAGGGGGTGGTCAGGGCTACGAGGTAGAAATAAAGGTGGGAAAGTGGGATGGAGGATTAGATGCTATTTTGTTTAGTATGCTCAGGGAAGCCTTTTTGATAAGGTGTTATTTGAGCAGACAGTTGAATTAAAGTGTAAAGTTCACTGGGGGATGACCTTTTTGAAGCAGAGAAGCAGATGCAAGTGTCCTGAGGTGGCAGCAGGTAGGAGGCCAGTGTAGATGGTAGTGACTGAGGGCCAGAGGGTGAGAGATGAGACCTGAGAAGAAGGGAGAAAATGTGTGTGAGGCGGCAACCAGGAGGGGGGGAGGAGGGGGAGATAATAAACATTAATTTTCCTTTGAGAAAGCTGATGAGTTGAGACATTTTATTTTAAAATGATCCCATCAGCTCCTGTATGTGGAGAATACACTGGCAAGAGGCCAGTTGGAGGGGATTTCAATAGAAGCCCATTGCAACAATCAGATAAGAGAGGTGATGGTTTAGGATATAGGATAAAAGTGGACGTAAAGTAGTTAGATTCTGGGTATAATCTGAAGGCAGAGTTGACAAGATTTGCCAACTGAATATAGCTCATAAGAAAAAACTGAGGAGACATGGACAATCTTGAGGTCTTCGCCTGAACAGTGAGAAGGCAATTACCATTTACTGACATAGAAAAGACAGTAAAGAGGTCTTGGGGAAAATTCAAATGGTGTGTTTTGTCATGTTAGATGTGATATCCCTATTCAGTATCAAAGAGGAGATGTAGAATATATGAGCCTGGAGTTCACAGGAGAGATTGGGACTGGAGATAAACATATAGTTGCTCCTTTGTAGATTGTTTTTAAAGTCATGGGACTGGATGTGACCACCTAGAGTGTGACTATAGTTGGAGTGATGAAGAGAAGTGTCTCAGGATCAACCCTAGGCACTCTAATGCTGGGTTGGGGAGAAGATGCAGTAATGTGCATTGATATTAGGTTTTACGTGTGTGTGTGTGTGTGTGTGTGTGTGTGTGTGTGTGTGTGTGTCTGTGTGTGTGTGTGTGTGAGATAAGCTAGCAGTTGGGTATGTTCATACTTTGGGCTCTTTCCCTTTTTTCTTCCTGTATCAAAACATACCCACACCTTGTTGATGTGGTAAGTGAAATCATCCTAGTATTGACAGTATCAACTCCCGACTTAGTATTTTAACTGGAACTTTAAGTGCCTAGGATGAAAAATGTTAGGATTACAGGATATGCTCTGAAAGGCCAGTGGAAAGAAATATTTTGAGGTATTGCTGATATGGGGATTCAGTATATAACATATAGGTAAAGCAATCTCCCAACACGTGAGCTTGAAGTTAACTCTAAAAGAAATATACCTGGAGTAAAATAATCTCATCATCTTAAGTAAAGAAATTAAAGTTTTAAATTTTAGTAATGAGATAAAAAATACCAGAAATTATTCTCTAAATAGAGAATGCACAAATGAAAATGCAGGTTATGACCACTGGCAAAGCTATCAGTTTAGACATAAAATACAAATATTTCTTTTCTTGTAAAAAAAAACAAAACAAAACAGCTAAAGATTAAAATTAGAAGTAACTAACTCCCTGTGACTTTCAATTTTGAAGTAGCAAATTTAAGTGGAATAGGCTCTTTTGATTTTCAAAATTCTTTTGGAATTACTGGGGAACTCTTAAGTGTGATAGGAATAACTGGAAAGATTCTTAGAACTAGAGGAATTTCTGGGAAAAATTTTAGCTTTACTTAAAAAAAAGGTATGTATTTTTTGCTTTCCTCAATGGGATACTTTGCTTATGAAGAACTTTTTCACTGCTGCATCTGTAAGTATTAAGCCCCAACTATGTGTAAAATTTCATGACTTTTCATATATATCTATAGATATTCTCAAGCATTTGATTGTGTATCATTTCAATTGCCCAGTTTCTATTTTACTGGTATCATATTCTTTAGAAATATTTAAATCCCATGTCATTTTAATCTGTTATTTAAAAAGATAATAAATGAATAGGACAATCATTATTAAGAGGCCGAATGAGTGTACATTTCACTATTTATCCAGTTCTTTTAGTATAAACACATAGAAGGAGGAATATATCTGTCAGCAGAGTATAGGTTATACTGCAGTAACAAACAACCCCAGCATTTTTAGTGGTCATAACCACAAAAGTTTCTCAATCATGGTATATGCTCATTGCAAGCGGGCTGTGGCTCTCCTTCGTATTTCCATATCTCTAGGAACCAGGATGAAGGAGCTACCTTTATGTTGCTGTTCTTGAGGCAGAGAAAAGTGACACAGCAAAGCATAAGCTGGCTCTTAACAGCTTCCACACTAAAGCCACACATTCACTTCTAAGTTTCATGAACAACTTCTAAGTGCAACAGGAAAGGAAAGTATAATCCTCCCACAGGGAGGACCCTGAAATGAGGAACACTGCAGGGAGAGGAATCAACATTTGGCGAGCAGAAGTATAGTTTATGACAAAGGAAGAGTTGAAGTTGGAAAAGTCTTCATCTTTCCACTTCTCCAATATAATGACTATAAACTACTATATCTTTTCTTTTTTTGATTCATTATCTGGTACTTTTCTCCATTGACTCACAGTGCCCAATGAAATATTTTCCAGCAACCAAGGACCCCAATCAGCCTTTCAAATGTATCTTAGGGTTCATCCAAATGAGAATAAGAGCAAATTCTAGGACATGGGCCGTTGACGTTCTTATCATGGGATAGTTCTCATCTAATTCTTCTGTATAACAGTTCTTTAAGTTTTTTTTTTTTTTTTTCCAATTGAGGCTCTTGCTATTTAGGTCTATCCTCCTGTAACGTCATTTATTCTAGACCTATACTACCTAACCTCTGGCTCTATCTCTTCTTTGAATCCTTCTGATGGAATTTTTAAAGAAACCATAAATTTCCTCATAGTTGTAATATAGTGAAAAGAATACGCTGTTCAAAATTGATGGAGATCTGTGTCCATTGATGTCCTCATGCTGTCACTCTCTAGCTTCTTCACTTGAGGCAAGTGATTTATACTGTAAGAACCTCAGTTTTCTTATCTGTACAATTGGAATAGTTACACCTATCTTACAGGCTTTTGTTAGGATCAAATTAGATAGCATATGTAAGGTGCTTTATGAATTCTAAAGGAGGAAAATGTTGATTGATGTTATGGTTGCTTTCACATCAGATGAGTTCGGAATCTGTAATTCTGACATGTTATTAATTCTGGAATGAGGGAAATAACAAAGAGATTTTATGGGACCCTAAAATGTTGTTTTTTGTCACATTTTCTGGTGACTAAAATACCCTATTTTGGAAAGAGACTAGATGATTAAATAAATGGAAAGAAAGAATCTTCTAACCTACAGGTCTGCCATCACTGTACTATGTACACAAAAGACTGATTATAACAAAATGAATTTCTACTTGTCAAGGTTCCAATTCCTTTTTGTCTACCACTTGTCAAGTTTCCCGAGTAACTTTGGTGGAAGCAGCCTTTACGTTAGGAAACTTGTCTCTGGTTAGCATCTCTGTAACTGATTAGCTCCTGAGGTAGCTAATCCACAATGATACGGCTTATTTCTACATGTCAGGATTTCTGATAAGACTAATGTGCTATGCCTTAATACATACAATATACCAAGTCCTAAAGATATCAAGTCTGAATACATTGGGAATTTAATAATTTTCATGTACCTCTTCAAATTTTCCACCATATGGAATAATAATTCTAAGGTAAAGGCATGCTAGCAATAATAGTACTAAAACTTCACTGAATAATGGCTTACATTTACAAAGACCTTTCTCATCCCATTTGGTGCTGCCAAAGCTTTATCCATAAGAAATCTGTATGAATTGGGAAAAGTATTTCCCCAGATTTTTCTGCTTAAACCAAAGAGGAAAACATCCAGTCAAACTCATTTATCACAACTGTTTGTCTATAGTATGAAGGTTTCCTTGGCCATATTCTTGGCTAATTTGTACTTGCCAGTAACTCAAAGATCATAAAAAAAATATTAAAGTAGGAAAACAGATTTCAAATTTCTCAGTGAAAAGACAGATACATTTCTAAATTAGGGACTCTAAAATGATATACGGCATACAATGGGTAAGAGATTTCTGTTTTTTTTTTCTTTTTTAAAAACATCGTTGAGGGTTGGAGATTTGTAAAAATTGCACTGAAAATGAAATTCCTCAAAGAAAGAGGATACAAGGTAGCATTAGTAAAAAATCACTATGACTGTATAAGGAGCTTTCTGATTAACATCTTTTGTTTAAAAAGACATGCGAAAAGATGAAGAAGAGACTCAAAAATAAGGGCTAATTCAAAAGGGCATCACA
The DNA here is from genome assembly GCF_002837175.3 of Physeter macrocephalus. NCBI lineage: Eukaryota > Metazoa > Chordata > Mammalia > Artiodactyla > Physeteridae > Physeter > Physeter macrocephalus. Next base: position 85,873,461 of record NC_041215.1, on the reverse strand, counting down.
AATATCTAGAAATAATATTAGAAAGATTAAGATCTGGAATAAACTGAAGGTTTGAAAAAAGTTACTGGAAACAACCCACGCCGTGTTTAGAGCAGGCAGAAGAATAAGAAAGGGTTAGACTCAGTGTTAGAGGAAAATGATTTCAGGTTTATAGAGGTCACAAACAATATCCAAAAACTGTTTTGCTTCCACATTTGCTACCAAATGGCAAGGTTTCCAAATAAAAATGGAAAATCAACAAATTATAGAAGGAATCAAAGACCAAGATATGTAAGAAGGTTATATGAAACTTCTGATAACTTCAAATGAGTTTTAATCTCCAGAAGCAAATAAAGTGTCATTTCAGGATGGCAAAGAAACTTTCATCAGTTACCTAAGATTTCCTATGAGCAAAATACCAAAAAAATCATAGAGTCCTGCAAAGGTTTCTGGAAACTTGAAAGATAATAACATCCCCATTTCAGAGAGTAAAAACCTATTGATTGTGAGATGGTAGAACAAATTATTAAATAAATGATTAATATTTAGAAAAGAGCATAAGATTTTACATGGATTCTTTAGGATAAAACATTCCAAAATATTTTATTATATTTTATCAGAGTTACTAGACTGGTAGGGATGGAATGTTAGGACTGGTATACAATAATTTTAGAAAAAAGAATTACATCTCATGATATCCTTATGGATAAGCTGGTTATATAGGTGAATAATAGTCCAAATATATTCACAGCTTATTTAACATCTGTAGCTAAAACACTGATGGCTGTATTACTTTAAATATTGGCTCTCTTTGTTTATCATGAATAGAGTGCATACGAGGTTAGGGGATATTGAAGGTGTTCCTTTCTTCCTGTTACAGCCTGGATCTCAATGGCAGCCATGTTGGTAGTGATGGAGCCTGTTTCCCTCCTCAGAGTAAGCATTTCCCTCCCCATTGAAAGCTACAATAGGACATAAGGGGAGAAATTAGGCTGTGTTCTAGTCCTAACTGTGACTTTTGGTAGCTGTGTGGCCTTGCAAGTATGCTTATCTCTAAAATAAAGATACAACAGTTGCTATAAGTAAATCTTTCAGGTGGCTGTGAGGTTTAAAAGGCTTCAGGAAGTACACCTCAGCATCAAAATACAAGACAAGGGTATCATCACTATCTCTGTTTCAATCTGGAATGAGGGCAAATATGGAAGACCAGAGGGTTCCCTTCCTAAAGCAATCCTGACCAATACTCTCATCAATGGAAATAGAAGACATTAGAAATAAAAAGCTTGGCAATGGTAGCCTCAAGATTCAAAACTTTACTCCCCAACTCTGCCAAATTATATTTCCAGGCAAAAAATATCAGACCAAAACAAGATGAAATTTAGCAGGAATAAAGGGCTGCCACTTAGATTGGAAATGCTAATATACAAGGCACAAAACAGTAGGAAAAAGCAATCAGGTAGCAGTTTATGTGAAACAATCTGCAATATTTGGTTGACTACGTGGTTCATAAGAATATTATGAAAAGCTTAGTTCTCTTCAGTCTCAGACAGACCACACTGGTTGAATGCCTGGAATGTAAGAGATACATGAAAAAGTTACTTTGCTCAATTCAGCACCCCCTTCCCCTTAATTCAAGGCAGGCATCTATGGTCTGTTACGTGACCAGTAGATCTGGCAGTGTCAGGAAACTATGATCTACAGGAAGAGTGGAAGGAACTAAGACAGGTTAACCTTAGGAATCAGACTAGTGAAAAACCTTAATAGCTATCTTCAAATATCTAAAGGTCTGTCAAGTGTTGTTACAGGGTTTATTTTCACTCTTTGTTATTCCAGAGAGCAGAGCAGGAATCAGTGGATGAAAGCAAAAAGGAGGCAGATGGTTGGCTCACAGAAACAACTTTATAATAACACCTCTATCTGTACAACAGTAAGAAGGGCTGCTTGGTGAAAAAAGATCTCTATTGTTGAAGGTTTCACCCAAGGCTGGCTGCAATCTATTAAGGAATCTATACAGCACCTTTCTGCTTTGGGCTGGTCCCTAAGGTCCTTGCCAACTCTCAGGTTCTATGATTTTATTAGAAATTTTTCTTTATTTCCAAGACTATTATATGTCCAAATGTTTATTTTTACTTCTCTTATTACATAGATATCAATAGACAGTTTGCAGTAGAAGGTATATTGGTTTTCTGCCCACAGGACATCTTGCAGAAGCTAGTCAGCCCTTAAAAACTGCTGATTTACCATCTTAGAGGTTTCTTTACTCCACAGAAATAATTTATTGTGCACAATTATGATATATAATATCTCCAGCTTATTAAGCATGAAAAAGCCATGTTTCTGTAGTATTATGGTTGAGTTTTCTACCTTAGAAATCCTTAATGTTCATAGTTAAGGTTACTATGGTAACCATAACTCAGTTCTTTGTGACTATAAATTACTTTTTATTCCTATACATTAACTTTGATTCTTTATGTCCATGTGATACCTAGCTAGCTATTCAAAGTGACAAACTATAGTCTTTCCATAAAGATAAGTTAAATGGGTTAAAGATCTTTCCCCCTAATGATTATAAAAAGAACTGTTTGAAGTAGATAGCTATTATGAGCAAGAATAGAAAAATTAGTATGTTGTGTGATAAGGGAGGCAAAGCAGAGGGTCATGGTAGATTACAGCATGGATTGTAGTGAAAAATAAAGTGACCATAAATCAGTAAAATTGTATTGTAGGTAAAATGTATAAACTGTGCAGCTCTACAGATGATTGGGGACGAAAAATACTTTAGCTGTATACAACTACTTCCCCTTTCTATGCCCATGGTAACATCAATGATTAATTATGGCACTTTTAAAAATTAATCTCAAACAAGGCTTCAGATCCTTTACAGCACAATATTGTAAGAAGTGACTATTAATTGACCTCAGTTCTTCTCAGTTCTCATTTCTGAATACAGAGAAGGCAATCCTCTCCATAAATTTTGCATAGATCAGATTCTGCTCTTCCTGGGGATAGATCTAGGCAGTTGGTTGGGTGATCTACTAAAGGAACAATGATTCTGACATTAGTTGTTCCATAGTGACCATGTTTTATTGACAAGATTGGGACTTAGACTCAAAAGGAATCCTAGATGTGGCACTTGGGCAAAGAACCTAACTTCTCTGAGTCCTAATTTCTTGGTATGTAAAATGTACATAATAATATCTATCAGTGTTGTTCAGAGGAAAGCACTTTGGACATTTTATGACGGGTGCTCTATGCTGGGCTAAGAGGTGAAGGGAGACAGATACATTTGTCAAGTCAGATCAACTAAATCAATACTGGTGATTAATGAGGTCTGGACTGTTGCAGCCACATTATCTTCATATTCAAGTGAATATGAAGTTTACATGTCACAATTTACACTGACAACCCAAAAGAACTTGGATTAAATTTAACTAGTAACCAAGTTTGGGTTATGATACTTTGTTTTATTTCCCTAGCCATACTGAAATTTCCCTGAGGTCAGAGATAATGTTTAGTTTGACTTCATGTCCGCAAAAGAACCTTGTATTTATAAGATTTGAAAAATTTTTGTTAAGATAAATTTAAAAGTTAGTGGTCTTTTTTTTAATCTATCTTTTTTTTTTTTTTTGTGGTACGCGGGCCTCTCACCGTTGTGGCCTCTTCCGCTGGGGAGCACAGGCTCCGGACGCGCAGGCTCAGCGGCCATGGCTCACGGGCCCAGCCGCTCCGAGGCATGTGGGATCTTCCCGGACCGGGGCACGAACCCGTGTTCCCTGCATCGGCAGGCAGATTCTCAACCACTGCGCCACCAGGGAAGCCCTATCTTTTTTTTATCTATCTTAAACTATAGATAAAAATAGAGATTAATGCTACTGGTTAGAGAATATCATGACGCAGGCTTAAACAACAGCATGATGAATGTAGCTTAGGTGCAAAATAATAAAACACCACTATAGAAGACTATAGGAAACTGAAAGAAGAGTGGTTAAAATCCAGTTCCACAAATTAACAAACAATGTCATTTCTATTATATTATCCTGAATATTCCAAAATTACTGAGTATCAGATTAGGCTGCCTACAGAAATGATACACTCCCACCTAGATTATTGAAAATGCAAACATTTTTCTGATATTATTACCTAGGCCATCCTCAATATCACATTTAATATGTATTCCTTTGGGCTGGTATTAGTATATTGTTTGTACACATGTTTGCTTTTAAATGTTAGTGATAGATTACTGATAACTATATCAATAATAATAATAATAAAAAGAATAATAATGAAAATATCTAGGAAGCTATGTATTATCAGATTGGGAAAAATAATTGTAATAGCACAATAACAATAATTTCTAAAATGCAATCAGGTGAAATTCATGTGGAATGTAGGCGTATGTATGATTTAGAAGAAGATACTTACGAAAACTTAGAAAGGAAAGAAAAGGTGCAAAAATGTAATGAGAAGGAAAGCCATACCTGGCTGAAAAACTTAACTATTGCAAATGTTAGAAAGAATTTCTCATTTCTCCAAAATAGGTCCTTAGTCAAGGAGAACTATAGGACAACAAAAATGAGTCATACAAGACTAAACAGATATCAATAAATTATGAGTAGAAAAAAAATGGATCAAGAAGAGGGCAAGGATTTTGACAGTATTACAGACCTCATCAGAGAGGCTACTTTAGTTCAGGATCAAATCTATCTTTATGGGTAGCACTCTAACTTTTTACTATGGGGCATATGACTACTGAGGTTTGTCCATAATGGTTTTACTTAAAAATAAAGTTTCTTCTGGGTATTCTATGACCAGAGTGCTTACAAGAATCCTCTAGGTTTCTAGATAGGATCTAGAATTGTAAGCAATCTAATGTTTCTAACCTGGATCCTCTGGTCACCTGGCCACAAGGGTCTGATATAATAATAAGTCAGCAATAAAATTTATAAAACCCATCACTTGTGAGAATAGATTTAATCGGGTGCCTTGCTTTTGCTAAAAATTGTGGCGTCATTCAAGTTCTGAATATTCTTTTGTACATCACTGTATATTATAGTAGGATTATGTGATTCTTGAAAACAGTGGAAATTTTTTAGTAACTTTCTCTTATTACACAAGCATTACATGTAGCAACTTCAGAAATGAGATTTAAAAAAAGAAAAAGAAAGAACAATCACACTGCAATTCTGCCTCGCTGAGATAGAGTCACTGGTCCACGTGCTTCATGAGGGCCAGGCCCAGGACCTTCTTGTTCACCACTGTACCCATGGTGAAGACCCAAGTGCCTGGCACGTGGCAGTGATAATAAATATCTGCTAAATAAAATAAATGTTGGCATTTTGGTGTGTGCCCTCCTAGAATTCGTTTATATGTAAATATTCTTTGAAAAATGAGGTCATAGTGTGCACATTTTGAATCCTGGAACATAACTGAATTTTGAACACTAATCTTGGATTGAGAATATGTTCTCTTATTATGATAAGATTTTGCAGATTCATAAAGTATGAGAATTAGAAGGGAACTCAAGATATTTAGTACAAAGCTTTCACATTAGATACAAGGGAAAACTTGTATCTACTCTTAGAGTGTGAGACAAAATGGGTGTTGTAAAGTCCAGGTCTTTGAATTTCAGCCAGACTTTTTTCTGCCATATAATATGACTCCTATACAGTATCTTAATACAAGCTTTTTGAGATTGAAATTGAAAATTCATGCTTCTTCATGAATTTTGGTCACTTATTTTTGGGTATTCCTTTGAATACTTCTCACTCTAATATAAATTTTAAAATGTCTGGGTAAAGACTCTGTGAAGATATTTGGTGCTAATTACCAAGTCTAGGTAATTTCTAATATTTACTTTATCTCTTCTGTTATTCAGTAAGTTATATTTATTTTAGTATTTAAAATTTAATTTTTTGTTCCACTTCAGGATACATACATATTTATTATTATAACTTGATACATGTTTTGAAAACTCCATGGCTTTTCCATTACCAAAAAAGCATGCAACTTCCATAATTAAAGTAGGTTACTATAGAGCAAGCGCCTGCTTTCCGCCAAACACCAGTCGGTAATTAGATTTATTTTCCTACCAAATATTTTCATTCTTCATATACACTGTTTCTTATACTATTCATCTTATTTGACAAAATATTTCAATTAGGTTTTTAACGGTCAAGATACATGTTTCAAGATTTTGAAGGTGAGTAGTTTACAAGTATGCCCAGCATTTTCTGTCAAAATACTAATGCCTCAGGCTATTTAAGTGGTAGCCTCAAAAAAGAAAACATGAAATTAAGATCATTAGCATGGTATATTTTGCATGTCATTGTGCAATATTTTTAAGTATAACCAGAACAAACCAGGCAGTAATAATGCAACAGTTCTGCACTTATCCCAACTTGCCCCTCTCATCCCCGTTAAAGGTGATTTCCCAAGTCGGAAATTTACGACTAGTTTTTCTTGAAAGTGAACCTGGTAAATCTCTAAGCCATATTAGCCCCTTCCCTCTCCTGCTTTATTCAGATTTGCTAGATTTACTGAATATGAAAAAAATAAACGTTAGCAGCCAATTCCTTTCTACCTCATCCTCCCATCCTTTTAAGCATAGGTTCTTTTCCTCTCTCCTTTACAATATTAACCCAAGACTGCAGTTGGGAGGATGTCTGTGCCCTTTTCTGACAAAATGACAAAGCTGTAAAACAAATCCTGACTTTTTGTGAGAAGTAAACAGCAGAAGGTAGAAGAGAAGGAGAGGGACGGGGTGGGAAGCAGTAGAGAAAGAATGAACTATATACTATGACTTAAAGTGGACTTTCATCTTCTAGCACCGCTTAAGATATTTTTCAACCTTAAAATTCTTAATTTTTAAATTTTATTTTATTTTATTTTTAACTGGCAAGTTAAGAAGAAACTGGAGCTGGAGTAAGCAATTTCTGCTCGTCCTCTCTGGGTCCTCGCATTCTTGGGCTCCCATCATCCGCTCTTCTCCAGTCGGGAACTGTTTGCAGTGGTGCTTCTAGCTTAGTGTTCCCTCTAATTGCTATCCATCTGTTTCCATTAAGCATCTAAGCCATTTGTCTCATTTAAATATCTCGTTCCTCTTTCTAAACACTTCAAACCAAATTCCAACCTCAAATATTTACATAGCATTTCCCTGGATTTCTGCACCTGAGGACAGTGTGATTTGCTATTTTTAAAACACTGTTAATTCAGCACCTTTCACACTGTGAGTGCTAAATGTGCAATGATTATTACTTTGATAGTATGATAGTAAAAAAAAAGTTGAATAGAGCACTAAGTTTTCCTCCTTTCATAAGAGATTCTGTAATTTAATTTAAGGACAATAGTATCTTCTCTGATTCAACTTCAAGATAATTATTTTGACAAATTCTTTTGAGATTTTTAGATCATAGAAATATGATTAAATAAAACAGTGGGCAGTTGGAGTTATTACAATAGCTCCAGAGTGTTCCTCCAGTGATCTAAAACAATGTTTTAACAACATTCCTTGTCTCCAAATTCTGTCTTGTTACATATGAAATAAAAGTCTCAATAAAAGTCTTTCCTCTAGTTAACTTTAAAATTGTCTGTGGCTTAAGATGGAGTCACTTTGCCACTACTTGGCTATGGTTTAAGTTCATATTTCTTGCCCGTTAGGGAACTGGGTCCCTGTTCTGCATGATTTTGCCTCCTGTCAAATTAATTTTCCTAAACTTTTATGCTATAGCATCAGGCAGCTTAGAGAGATGTTATAAGAAAAGGCCTGTGACACTTATCACTAGTGTAGAGGTGGTGCTGATGGTGCCATTTACTGTATCAAAGAGGGTCTACTTTATGACGACGCATGGGAGAGAGGTCTCACATGTGTCAGCACAGGAAATAACCACACCACCTGAGCATCTAGACCTGATGGATCATTAACCCATCATATTTCCCCCTTAAAGCTAAATTTGTAGCCCTTCTCTGGCAAGGACTCTGAGCCACGTGCATTCTAAACTACTTCAACTTATTTTTCGAACACTCATTATTCTATTTATCTCAGTTTTCTTGGCTAATTATTGTCTGTTATGATGTAGCCAGTTATAATAGGACATTGTAATTCTGTCTGGGAGAAAGAGAGGTATAAACAAAACAGATGAGCCAATAAAATCACATTGCCTGTTGCTTGCATATGTAAGGACAACCGTATAGGTATACTTTGAAGTAGATATCTCAACTTGGGGGAGAAGAAAAAGCTGAAGTACGGAAAATGATGGATATTGAGGAATCATCAAGTTTATATTCATACTTTAAATTTTAACATTTAACAGTAATTTTCTTAAGGCTGTGGAATTAGTATGTTTGAAATAGAAACAAGAAATTAGTTATATATCTAAATAGATAAAAGAAGGCAAGTCCCCATACTTGTATAATAAAAATATTTTTGTTAATTACAAAGTCATAATTTATGGGTAATACTAAAATTGTCCCAATTAAAATATTATTTGTGATTTTCAGTATTCAAGTCATAGCTAGTTCTTAAATTATTATTATGCAATTGTTCTGATAAATCAGCCACTGAGGCTTATTTATAATTTATTATTTAGGATTGCTGTATAATTTTATATTTGTGAAATTTAAAAAATTTACATGTCATTCATTGTTACATGATTCAATATCATGTTCATACTTTCCAATTAGTATTGAATGCTACAGACATTTTGAAATTCTTCCAGATATCTTGCAGCCCTCCACATTGCTTCAGGGTGTGCAATACTGACAGCTCTATGTACACTATTAGAAATCTTTTGCTACTAAATCTAAAGCTCAAAAATTTAGTGCCAGCTCAACTGAAGCACCCTTGAATGGAAAGGCTAGATATAGAAATAAAATGTAACTTTTAGATTTTTAAAAGGAAAACTGTAAATGGCATCCAATATTTGCATGCCACGTGGCTCTATATGCCAAGGGAGCTGGCCATTTCCATGAGTTATAATTAATAGGATTCATCAGTGTCAGCAAATATGCCCAAGTCATTTTCAATTTGGAAACCATCACCCTTCAATTAACTGATTCTCCATACAGTAGTTTTGATCATGGGAAATTTGTTCTAGATATATAAACTATGAGTTTTTTTTTTAAAAAGTTAGTTTCATAGACCTGTAAGTAGGCAGTTAAAAATTTAAGAATTGAATTTTTAAAATGGTAATAATTATGATGATGACAAAATGTTTAGTACTTTGTAGCATACAGTGCTTTCTCATATTAGTATTTTTTTTGTTCCTCAGAATATTATTATCTTAAATTTACACATGAGGAAATGGATAAAGAACTCATCCAGGGTCAAATAACCAGTAAGTAGAATAGCAGAGACGTGAACAGAAGTCCTCTACTTCTGCTCTCATATTGTTTCCAGAATTTTTCCTTATATCACAGTTGTATTAACTGTAATATCCAGCTTTGCTCAGGAACATCATTAACTGTTGTTAAATACAGTTTAATTGAAACTATAAATATTAATGTGGAATTTTGAGAACGTTTCATAATTATAGTAATTAATATAAAGCTTAATGATTTTTAATTTTTTAATTTGTGTCAAGTCCTCTTTAAAGAACATATCTGTCATATCCACTATCCTTTCTAATACGAAAGGGTATCTGCTGCTCTTTTCCTTGGTTTACACCATATAGAATTCCTCCTTCTAGAAGCATTTCAACACAGATTCATGCCTGAAATTTAGAGCATTTTTTTCTTGCATCTTATTAATAGCCACGAAAAAGTAAAAGGATCATTTGAGAAAATCAGTGATATTTAAAAGATAAAATATTGATTTCTTTTTAAACACAGAACATTGAAAACCACCTATGGTATTTTTAAACTGCCTGGGTTCTGAATATTGCTCAATTAATTAAGATTTAGGAGGTTCTGAGGGCTCAGAAACTGGCTTTAAAATAACCTCACCACTAGAATAACATAAATCTTTGGGTTTACTTCGACTTTATGGGGCTCAAAAGAGTGTCACATTTCAGACACTGAACTGCTGTTACATTCCTTAGTGTAATATGGTGTTCCTCATTGCATACTGCACTCTAGAACCTTCCAGGATAATTATGATCATCCTAACTCAAAAAAGTCAGAATCACTGCAGGTACGGCTGGACATTGAACATTTTTAAAATTCCCCACTTAGTTCAAATCTGCAATCAGGGGTTAAAAACCATAAACCTACTTGGAACTCATATGGGAAAGGAATGATTGTTTTCTTGGCCACAGAAGTCTCTATGTAAGGCGTTTCCCTGCAGTTGGTAGCTAGTCTTCCTTTGCACTGCATTTTCCTTCCAACTGCCCTTGACAGAGCATGGTTCTTCTGACTGGAAGTCATTTAAGCGTCTGTTTTTTCCTAGGAACGCCTCTCAAATGAAACGAAAACAAAACAAACTTTTAATTTTGAAATAATTATTGATTCACAGGGAGTTGTAAAGGTAGTACGTGGAAGACCCATGTATCCTTCATTCAGTTTCTCCCAATGGTCCACCTTACATAATTTAATATCAAAGACAGGAATTTTAGACATTGACATGATGTGTGTGCAGAATTCTATGTTATTTTATCTCATGTGTAGACTCGTGTAACCATCAGTGCAATTAAAATACAGAACTATTCCACCACCACAAAGATCTCCCTCGTGCTACCCTTTTATTGCCACACCCAATTCCCCCCCCCCCCACCATTGCTAACCCCTGGTAACTATTAATCTGTTTCCTGTCTCTAAAATTTTATCATTTCAGGAATGTTATAGAAGTGGACTCATAGTGTATGTGTCCTTTTGAGAGTTTTTTTTTCCCTTAGCATAATGTCCTTGAGATCCAAGTTGTTGTGTGTTATCAATAGTTCATTTCTTTTTAACTGCTCAGCAGTATTATATTTTGGTTGTTTCTAGTTTTTGGCTCTTACAATGAAGCTACTAAAATAATGTTTCAATTCTCCCAGATAAATGCCCAGGAGTACAATTGCTGGGTTGTTTGGCAAGCGTATGTTTAATTAAGAAACGGTCAAAGTGTTTTCCAGAGTCGCTGTGCCATTTTATACTCCTACCAGCAATGTATAGGATATCAAATATCTGCATTCTGGCGAGTATTTGGTGTTGTCACCATATTTTTTAAATTTTACCACGCTGAGACATATATAATATCTCATTATGGCTTTAATTTGCATTTCCCCAATAGCTAGTGATGCTGAACATCTTTTCACATGCATACTTGCCATTTGTATATCCTCTTCAGTGAAATGTCTCTTTATGTTTTTTGCCCATTTTCTAATTGGATTATTTGTTTTTACTGTTCAGTTTTAAGAGTTCTAGATGAGGGTTTCCCTGGTGGTGCAGTGGTTAAGAATCCACCTGCCAATGCAGGGGACACGGGTTCGAGCCCTGGTCGGGGAAGAGCCCACATGCCGCGGAGCAACTAAGCCTGTGTGCCACAACTACTGAGCCTGCTCTCTAGAGTCCGCGAGCCACAACTACTGAGCCCATGTGTCGCACTGCCATGTGCCTAGAGCCCGTGCTCCGCAACGAGAAGCCACTGCAATGAGAAGCCTAAGCACCGCAACGAAGAGTAGCCCCCGCTTGCCACAACTAGAGAAAGCCTGCACACAGCAACGAAGACCCAACGCAGCCAAAATAATAAATAAATTTAAAAGAGTTCTAGATGAGTGCTTTGTCAGATACGTTTGCAAATATTTTTTTCTCCTACTCTGTAGCTTGTCTTTTCATCCTCTTAATAAGATCTTTCACAGAGCAAAAGTTTTCATTTTGATGAGGTAGAATTTATTGATTTTTCGCTTTTATGGATTGGGTTTTTGGTGTCACATCTGCGAACTCTTCACCAAGTCTAGGTCCCCCCAGTTTTCTCTTATGTTATTTTCTAAAAGTCTTACAGTTCTACATTTTATTTTTAAATCTATGATTTATTTTGAGTTTTTTTGGTAAGTTGTTTGAGGCTTGGGTCGAGGTTTATATATTTTTTTGCTTACAGATGTCCAGTTGCTCCAGTGCTATTTGTTAAAAAGCCTATGCTCCTCCACTGAATTGCTTCTGTGCTTGGGTCAAAAATCCCCTCCCCTCTTGGCCTCTGTGGATATCACCCTGGCTGGGAGGAGGAGGGACATGTCCTTACTGCTTCCCACAAGGCCTCCACCAGCACTGCTGGGGTGGCCGTGTTGCCACTGCACCGCATGAAAGTCCTGACTCCACTACAGGCCTCCTCTGACACCACGGACGTGAGGATGGGGCTGGGGCACCTCCTGACAGCCTGCATGGGGGAAAGACTAGACTCTCCAGTGGGCCTTTGTTGGCGGGGGCGGGGCTGACGCATTCCTGTGATTATTGTCTAAATGTTAGCTCTCTTGCTAAGCCGCCCCTTTGCTGGGCCACTGGAAAGGAGGACAGGCTTTTCTTGGAGGTCTTTTTTTTGTCTCTGTCATTAGCATTTTCAGGGTACTGGCTTCTTCAGTACCCAGCCTGGGATGTATGAGGTGAGAAGAAAATGCAGGGAATTCACCGTGGTGTAGATCCTGGGAGTCTAATTCCCTAGATGGCCTGCCTTCTTCTTTGAAAAGCTTCTTATGTTGGTTTTACATATAATGTCTAGGATTTTTAGTTGTACCCAGTGGGACGAATAGGAAAAAGTATTTCTACCCTCTCCTTTCAGAGACTGAAGTCAGCATGACTTTTGAATATGACACCTGGCTTATCATTTACACGAGCTTAGTCTGCAAATTTGATACGTATCTAGCAGCAGTTTTTGAAGGCTAAGATAATATACAGAAAATAAATTTTACTTATAATAATAATAAATAGTTTTTTAGCACTTAACCATGTTCTATGTTATATAAAACTCCCAACAACACTATGTCATAAAGAGTGGTGTTATTCTTTTTCTTCTTTTAATCGATGGTTGTTCAGCAGTTAGTGTGCTTGTGATAGGAGGTGAGCTCAAGGTCCTTCTACTCCACCATCTCGTCTCCTTCTCCAAAACTTAGCTCTTTTAATAGAGAAGAGTAATTCTCTGAAGTAATCAAAGGCTGCAAGTAATAAATCCTTTTTCCACTCTTCACCTTAGTTGTGTCTTTTGGCTCAACACCTTCTGAGAGGTGAACCCAGTTTTCAGGTTACACCAGTGTCCCAGCCTTGATGGTCCCTCTTTAGAGAGAATGGTGTTATTCCTTTAATGAATAAACTAAGCTTAGAGAGGTCAAATGAGACTCCTTTTGTTACCTTAGTCTTTCTAACTTCAAAACTTGTATTCATCGGGCTTCCCTGGTGGCGCAGTGGTTGAGAGTCCGCCTGCCGACGCAGGGGACGCGGGTTCGTGCCTCGGGCTGGGAGGATCCCACATGCCGCGGAGCGGCTGGGCCCGTGAGCCATGGCCGCTGAGCCTGCGCGTCCGGAGCCTGTGCTCCGCAACGGGAGAGGCCACAACAGTGAGAGGCCCGTGTACCGCAAAAAAAACAAACTTGTATTCATTAACCATAATGAAATATATTTTTAGCTATACTTCGAAAGTTTCTTAGAATAATGCAGTGAAAAAAATTGTATTAGGAGCCAAGAGGCACTGTATTTTCATACACATATACACAAAATTTATTCTCTGAATCTGGGCAAGTACTTTCAACTTTCTGGCTCTCGGTTTTCTCAACTTTAAAGTGAAGGGTTAATCTTGATTTCTAAAATCTTTTCTTGAGTAATAATTTTATGACTATCTAAAAATACAGAGAGAAACATAATTTGGAATTTCCAGATTGGAGGGGATTTCTGAGTAGTCCTTGGAGCTCAATCTGTAATAGTGTAGCTAGTGGTGGCAATGCCAAGTGAGAATGAATTAAGTAGGCTGTTTCTGAAGTCTCTTCTTCTATCTTTAATATTTATCACCAGATGTAGAGTTCCAAATACTTGTTTCTGAATGCACAGGTTATGTGCGTCATAGAGTAGATCAAATGAGTCTTTGGAGAGGGTCAAGGGTGAAACGACAAGACGTGAAAACCATTGTCATTGTGTTTTAACGGGGGAGGTACATGTGGATATATGTGCTGGAAATCTGCTTTTCCAAGTATATAGCAGGATTATTGTATCTTTAGATGCTTCGTTAAATGGTGAACATCAATGGTTAATGCCCCAATTAATGCTCACCTATGTGACATCGCTTATGATTGTTTCATTATTTTGTGCCAATCACCTTCGTTTTCTCTGCTTTGCATTTTAGCCTATTTGTATTATTTTATGTTCCAAACTTGCTCAAATTTTCTGAAAGGAGGAACATATTGCCATGCGAAAAGATAATGGATCTGTACATCTGCTGAGTGTTCTTGTTCTCACAGAACAACTTCATATGTACAAGAAAAATAATTCAACATAAGTTCTGTGATTTTTTTTCTGTAGCTCCCCTCAGCTGTAATCGTGCTTTAAAACTATATTATATAAATGTCTAGCAATGAACAAAGCAATTTTTAACAGATGTTCAGTGAGATTTCATAAACCTTTGTAAAACATCTAAAATTTGCCTGGATCAGTGGTAGGTTCTGGAGGGGATAATAATGTAATGCATAATGGCCTTTTCTAGAAAGATATGTACATGTTAAAAAGTGTGCATATATTTTTTTCTAAAAGTTTTTTAATGATACCATATATTCCATAGTTTCACAAACTGTTTTCCTTATAATATTAATTTTCCTGGATAGGTGGATTAAATAAATTTAATGTTTCTTTGCCGTGAGAATTCTGCTTTTAACATAACCCTCTACATTATTAATCTTCAAGAAGATTATTTAATATGCAGCATTTGAAAAATTGTTTACCTGCTGAACTTATTTTCCTTCATAGTAAACATCAGTCATCTAACATTCTATGAGCTGGATTTTGGATAATGGTGCTATAAACAAATATAATTCAATATCCATATTCAAAGTCCAAATTACTGTAAAGTAGTGTTATTCAAGATGATTCATAGGGAAAATGAAGTTAGCCAGGACTTGGAATTTCAGGTTGTTCCAGATTTGTATTCTCTCCATTTATATACATCTTTTATATATGAGAAAGGAAAAGGTGGTAGTTATGTGAATCCTTATTCTTTTCCCTTTTATTCTTCCTTTCTCCTCTGCTAACTGGTCCCAGTGCTGATATTCACAGGACTCTGATCCAACTCTAGGAAAGCAACTGTCAAAGGAATTAATCAAGAAAGCAAGAAAGCAATTTGTACAAAGATATTTATAACAGCACTATATTAAGCAGTGAAAAAATAGAAAAAATTTAAGGCCATAAATTTGGAGACAGTTAAGAAGTCCACTATGGAATACCACAAGCGCATTACAAAAGACAAACGTGGACAAATTTGCTACAAGGTATTATGTGTTAAAAAATGTCAGTCAAAAAAATCTGAATCCAATATCATAAGTACATGCCAATTACAGCCATGTATAATTCAGGTCGAAATTGACAGAGCTCAAAGAGTTAAGTTGCAAATAGTTGTTTGCATTAGTTTGTTGTTGTTGTTCAGAATAATAATTGTAAAAAGAAAAAAATGTCATCTAGTTTACCTCTCTGTCTCAGGTTGGGTTTTTGGGAAGCAAATGTGGAGATGGGCCTTGGAGTGAGAGATGTGGAAGGAAGAGGCAGGAAGCAGGGCTGGGCGCTAGGAGAAATTGAACGGATGCAGGCCAACAAATCTTGGACTGATCCAGCAGGAGTTATACAAGAATACTGCCCTTCAGAGTTGTTTGACTTAGATCAAAATGCCGAGGGCCCTTCATCTCCTGCCCTGCTCATCCAGCAGATGTGGGTGGCCTTGAAAGGATGTGGTGTCAGGGGAGGTGGTTCTTTACAGCTGAGGTGAACCCTGAAGGAGCTGACAGCTGTCAGCGTGCTGACTGGATTCCCCAGAGCCAGGCAGCAAGTACTTTCTTGAAAGGGTTCTGGCAGAGCATCTCTGAGTCTACCAAACATCCCTATCGCCAAATTATGTCGAACTGCACTCAAATAACCTGAGACGGAGGCCGTTTCCAAAAGATTATTTTTCCTACTTTTTGGAGACTTTCCTTAGTGGCAACTAGATAATGATTCCCTTTGCAGTAGTTTTGGTTCAAACTGTCAAGTTGTTCTGTAGTGTTCCAGACTGGAGTTACTCCAGACTACAGCTTCAAACCCCAGGCAGAGATGAAGATGAAACTGGTATTTAACCTTAATGGTCAGGAAATGTTCGGCTCTGTTTAGATGATAACATTCACAGTCACATTTCTCGCACTTTGCAGAGGAATAACTATGATTAGTTTGGATGGGGCAGAGATGATCCCCACTAATTTTTTGTATCATTTCTCTCTCAGTTGTTCCCTGGGCAACTACCTCCTTCACAGAACCCAGAGAATTTCCTGGGTTTAGAATTTTCCATTCTAATTCTTGTTTACTAAATTAATGCAAAAATCCATGATCAGAAAAATACCAACATTTTAAATAAGGACAGGATGAGTAACAGACCCATGCTGAAGCATATTAGAACCAGAGGTAAAAGAGAAAAATCTATAACACTGGCCCTATTTTTATTTAAAATTTTGATACTATGTTCACCATGGAGTTTTTGCACGAATTTTTATTTTTAATAAATTTATTTATTTATTTTTAGCTGCATTGGGTCTTTGTTTCTGTGCGCGGTCTTCCTCTAGTTGCAGCGAGCGGAGGCTACTCTGTTGCGGTGCGCGGGCTTCTCATTGCGGTGGCTTCTCTTGTTGAGGAGCACGGGCTCTAGATGCGCGGGCTTCAGTAGTTGCGGCGTGTGGGCTCAGTAGTTGTGGCTCGTGGGCTCTAGAGTGCTGGCTCAGTAGTTGTATCACAGGGGCTTAGTTGCTCTGAGGAATGTGGGATCTTCCCAGATCAGGGATCAAACCCGTGTCCCATGCATTGGCAGGTGGATTCTTAACCTCTGCGCCACCAGGGAAGCCCGAATTTTGATTTTAAAAATATTGCATTAGAATGTGATTTCTCTAAATTACTAAGCTCTGGCACCCCTTAAATTTTGTACCTTGAGGTGAATACCTTACTCACCTCACCCTAGTCCGAGTCCTGGTAATTAAAAAATCCTCTTCGAACAAAGTTTCTTATTGTTATCTGTGGGGACACTGGTTTGATAAGAATGAATTCTGTTACTAGAAGTGAAACCCATAATACTTAGAGGCAGTAGTTTTGTATAATAAAAAGTGAAGGCTTTCAAGTAGCCTGTACAGTTTCTTTTACATACCAAATAGAAAGACCTCAGTTTCTAGAATATCAGACATTCTTTTTGTAATTAAGAGGGCTCATCAATCGTGCCCTGCCACATTTAAATCATTCTCACCCATTAGCTTGATGGTGGCGCTGTGTGCTATTCATCTTGGCCTCCCCCCAATTTTCTAGTCCCACAACTCCCAAGCAGATATTAAATGTTTATTCCAGATATTGAAAAAAATATAAGTGGCACTCTGAAGTAAGAAATATATTAACCAATGAGTACTGGTATATCTCCTTTTAATTTTAGCATTTGTTGTTATGTGAAGAGTATAATCTTGACCATATAAACTATGTCACCGAACACTATAAATTTTATAACAGAATTATACTTAATAGTATACTCAATAAGCTAAACAGTATCTAAAAAGGTCCAGCTATTATGTTCAGTACTGATGGACATCTTTAACTGGATAGTAGGAATATATTTGAATTATATTATGAAATCTGGGGTAGGAGGAAGGGAACACATATAATACAAAGAGCTGTAAGTATTTACTACTTTTTCAAGTTGCATTTTTTTAATGGAAAAATGATATATAATGAAAGCATGTAATAGAAAGGTGCACCATTCTAGGAAGTCTGGGAAGGCTTCTCCTTTTCATCTGGGTCCTGAATATAACTGGACCATCTTGAGGCTTGCCTCTTTTACCCTGTCGCATCCAAAAGAAACAAATATGCCACACCAAATAAAACAGAAGTCTTGAAAAGCAATGGAAAACTTTATTACATTTTATCAAGGGTACTATGGGGAGTATTAAACAAACATCACACAGGAAAACATATTAAAATTTTCTGCCCAAATTCCTGCCTTTATTGTAATCACACATTTTGTTTCCTCAGTTCCCAACAAGAACTGTCTACTTCTGAGTCAGTTTCTCCCTGACTTGTCTATGTCAATCTCCAATTCTCTGCTCCCCTACTTTTTTTGTTCCCTCTGTTAATACTTAAAGAGCCTTTAATTTGCTCCTTCTTTGCTCCCTATGCTTTATTTTGTTGCACAGCAAAATCACCCTCTTTATCTGGCTTTTTTCATTCTCCACCCATACCTATAACCTCCAGCACCAACACCATCTAAATCAGCATAACGAAGAAGTGTAGTTGAGCAACCAAAAGCCTCTCTTTCATAAGCAGAAGAGGAAAGATGGTGAAAGTGTGACTTTTAATGTTTGACCTATTCACATCATTTGTTTTTGGTGATTATTATCTTGTTGCATACAATTTGGGTTGGGGCAAGTACCTAGAGACTACTGAGATCTTAGAGGTGACTGACCATCTATAGTTTACATACATTTATACTCAAACATGAGTATACAGTGTTTTTATGCCAAATTCATAGTGTATTATTTGATATGTAGACTTAAAGTAGATCCTGAGTTTTTAGCATCCTTTTTATAATCACTGGATGTGGTTAAATCTGACACCAAGGAAGCTAGTGTGACATGTGTTAATTTCTTTTTTTTTATCATGAGGTTTTGCATAACTGATTATCATGTCAAGCTTCTGCCTTCCACAAATAAGGGCTTCAAATATGTCTAAGCACTCTTTGGGGGCTATGGTCAGGCAAGCTGTAGGAAGACTATGAATATATAAGATACTCATTAAGCTCTTGTGTCAGAATGGGACACGTGTCCAGTAAAATGTGTTTAAAACCATTTCTACTCAACCCACTACTCCAGAAATCATCACAAAATCAGGGGAAAGAGAATAACATTCTTACTTGTTGTATGACAGTTTTAGGAGAAACCAATAATGAGAGACTTTGAATTGGTTTTCGTTATTTGCTTTTATTTTTGTTGTCAAGTCTTGTATTATTCACGGTACAATTAGGGGATGGGAACCACAACAGTAATTTCAACAGGAAAACATAAATGATTATCAACTAGATATAGGATGGTTAACTACTAAAAAACATAAAAGAGAACTCGAAGGTATTCTGAGGTAGTAACTGTAGAAAGAAGGACTCTTGAGACTTAGCAAAATGCAAGAAAGAAGGGACTTCTGGAAGAAAGGATCTCTTACCAGGCTGAGATTCAGATCTCTGATGAGAGGCTGTGTCTCTGGCACAAACATGCTACCTGATGCTGGGCTGATGGAGAAGTAGATGGAGGTTGTCTGCTGCTATAGAACTATGAGAGCTGTCACTACTGGGGAAGACTTCCAGGATCCCCAAGCCCCACCCCACCCCCGGCCGATTTTCTCACCACAGCATGAAAAACAGAGCCCTGGAAGAGGAAAATCTCCCTCCTTCTTCCAGCCTAGCAGCCTCTCCCAGCTCCCTCTGTTGGCAGAACCTAACACTAAGCCAGCTGGCAAAGGAGAAATGTGGTCTGCAGATCCCAGTTCTGGTATCACAAGGCAGCGCCAAAAGAATGTGTGGAGATAAAAGGTAATAAATTAGGAACTAGAAGGACCCAATTCATCACTGTCACTAAAGAAAGTTAACTCATTAGGCAGTATTACCTCACTTCTAGCACTTTTAATTTGGTGCTTGATAGCTTGGATAATAATTATGGTATCAAGAAACATATAAATCAAGTTTTCCCAAATTTATTCTAACTTTTATGTGACACGTATGATTCAGAAGAGAAGGCGTTTTAGATTAGCCATTGCTCATTTATAAACATCATAAAATCAAGGAATGCGAATATGGGAAAAATTTTTCAGAGATCAAGCCTAGACAGTAAGATTCCATTATGTATAGGAATTTTGACTATAGGTCACCATCTACAAATTCTTTTTGAATACTTCCAATTACTAGGGTTTAGTTCCTGAGCTGATAAACCACTTTTTTAAATCTAGAAAGTTCTAATTTTCACAAAGTTTCTCCTTATGCTGTGCCAAAATCTGCTTCTTCTTAACTGCCTGCCACTGGGCCTCATTCTGTCATCTGGAATGTACTAACCACTCTGTGATAACCATTATGACAGCCCTCCAAATACTTGAAGGTTCTGTCTTATCTTGTCTCTAACTGTGGTCATTAACCATTCCTCATATGGCAGTTTCTGTAACCCCACATCATTGAGGTCATGATCTTATAACAATCTCTTCTCAAAATTTCTTTTAAAATGTGATGTTCAGAAATGAACTTTATTAGTTAGACATGATAGGTTTGATGCAAAATACACTAGATATATTACTTTTAAGATCTGGATACTATATTTTCATGAATGCTGCCTTAAGATTTGACTGGCTCTTTCAAATAATTACATCACATTTTTATTTCAGTTAGTACCCCTCTCCCCCCACCCCATCATTAAAAAAACCTAGGAATCTCTTTTTTCAGGCATCAAGGAATCACTGAATCATTTTTATATTTAAAAAAATATATATAACACACATGAAAAGATGCCCAACATTACTAATTATTAGAGAAGTGCAAATCAAAACTATAGTGAGGTATCATCTCACATTGGTCAGAATGGCCATCATCAAAAAGTCTACAAATAATAAATTCTAGAAAGGGCATGGAGAAAAGGGAACCCTCCTATACTGTTGGTGGGAATGTAAATTGGCACAGCCACTATGGAGAACAGTATGAACATTCCTTAAAAAACTAAAAATAGAGTTGCCATATGATCCCACAATCCCACTCCTGGGCATATATCCAGAAAAGATAAAAACTCTAATTCGAAAAGATACATGCACCCCAACGTTCATAGCAGCACTATTGACGATAGCCAAGACATGGAAACAACCTAAATGTCCATTAACAGATGAATGGATAAAGGAGATGTGGTGTATATATACAATGGAATATTACTCAGCCATAAAAAAGAATGAAATAATGCCATTTGCAGCAACATGGATGGACCTAGAGATTATCATACTAAGTAAGTCAGACACAGAGAGACAAATATCATATGATATCACTTATATGTAGAATCTAAAAAAATGATGCAGGCAAACTGGTTTATAGAACAGAAACAGACTCACAGACTTAGAGGGTGGGATTGTGGTTGCCAAGCAGGAAAGGTGGGGGGGAGGGATGAATTGGGAGGTTGGGATTGGCATATGTATACTACTGTATGTAAAACAGATAATCAACAAAGGCCTACTGTATAGTACAGGGAACTATACTCAATGCTCTGTAATAACCTATATGGGAAAAGAATCTGAAAAAGAATAGATATATGAATATGTATAACTAAATCACTTTGCTGTATACCTGAAACTAACACAACATTGTGAATCAACTATACTCCAAAATAAAATAAAAAAATATATATAACATACCTTGTTCTAAGAACAATATCATTTTAAGTACTAAATCATTTTTCACTTCTCCTAAGACAACCCTCCCAACTGGGATGGTAGGGAGAGTCGGGATGGAAGCTTTCCTTGACTCTTCCAAGCCTCCTCATAAGCTTTTTTTTTTTTTTTAATTTATTTATTTATGTATTTATTTTTGGCTGCATTGGGTCTTTGTTGCTGCGCATGGGCTTTCTCTAGTTGTGGCAAGCAGGGACTACTCTTCGTTGCGGTGCACGGGCTTCTCACTGTGGTGACTTCTCTTGTTGTGGAGCACAGGCTCTAGGCGCGTGGGCTTCAGTAGTTGTGGCACATGGGCTCAGTAGTTGTGGCACGTGGGCTCTAGAGCACAGGCTCAGTAGTTGTGGCACACGGGCTTAGCTGCTCCGAGGCATGTGGGATCTTCCCGGACCAGGGCTCGAACCCATGTCCCCTGCACTGGCAGGCAGATTCTCAACCACTGTACCACCAGGGAAGTCCCCTCATAAGCTTTTAACATTTGCCTTAGAACCGGGGAAAGCAGAATTTACCTGGGACTACAAAGTCAAAAGTGAAAGTTGGATATTAAGCTAAATTATTTTTAAATTACTACTCATGGAGGGTTCATGACCTATTTACTTCCTCTACATTACCTAATATACTGTGAAACATGCTGGGACAGAAATGATCCCTCACAAAGCAGCATTCTGTAATGGGTGCTGCTCATTTGAAGCTGATCCTATATTCTGGGATCCAGAATCTTGATTGTGATTGTTAGTTAAGGTCCAAGAAGCCATGGAATCTATTTCTAGTGACACCTGTAAGAGTTCTTTTATTTAGTTGAAGGCAGGAAAAGGATTTGCCTGAATGATAATTCACGCTTAAAATATATTTTAATATATTTATAATGATCATGTAAATGAATAAAATACTCATTTTACTACATGGAAATGTAAGTACCAACAACAATGCCTGAGCTGTATACTCTTAACACAGTGTCCTCTTCCTTCAGATAGCTGTTGAGGAATGCCTTCATCTCCTTCAAGTCTTTGCTCAAATGTCCGCTTATCAATGAGGCTGACTTGAACAACTCTTTAACATTGTGAATCACCCCTTCTCCCTTCTCCATCTTCCCTTTCCTACTGGACTTTTTCTTTCCCCACAGCACTTAGCATTTTCTAACATACTATATCATTTACATGTTCCTTGTGTTTAATGCTTGATGCCAATCATTTCTCCCCTCCCCCTCCTAGCCCCTGTGGTGTAACTACCCTGAGAGCAGGTATCTTTGTCTCCTTGTTTTCTTTGCACCCTGATGTAACACAATAAATATTTGTTGAATTAACAACATTACCTTTCACTCTCTTCTCACAAGCTGGTGATAATTATTGCAGATAACAGTATATTCTTTGTGCTGGTTGGGCTGAATTTTCTTTTTCTCTGTTGTCCAAATTTTGTAGCTTCTTTTGTGTGTACTCCACACTATTTTACTCTTTCAGACTGCCCTGATTGATACTTCTGTTGTTTTAGCCTATTCTCAAGCTCTGTAAAATTAAAGAAAGTACATCTTTTAACTAATTGAAGCTGAGGCTTTGCTTGCCTTTGAAATGCTCTGCAAAATGCAGGCAGCTGGCTCTGTTCACCCTGTAGCTCCTTCTAATTGAATCAGCTCCGCCCTCAGCCTTCTTTACTGGTCTCTGAGGAAGGAGACACTCTATAATTGTCCTCTTTGGTAAGAAAAGTCACTTTCTGACTGGAAGCTGCAATGACACTCATGTCTTAGGATGTGATACTGTGATACTTCCTATGGAACACCGTTAGACATCCTCTTTGTGCAAGCAGTAACATTGGACCATTACTGCTTAACCATTTCCTCTCTGGCTTCCAACCAATATCCCTAACCACTTTTCATAAAACCTCCTGTATTAGTCAGTTTGGGCTGCTATAACAAAATATAGACTTGGTGGCTTACAAACAACAGGAATTTATTTTTCATGGTTCTGGAGACTTGGAGGTCCAAGATCAGGGTGAGGACTCTCTTCAAGGCTGCAGAGTGCCTACTTCTCACTGCATCCTCTTATGGCACAGAGCAGAGAGAGGGAGCAAGCTCTCTCTCACTCTTATAAGGGCACTAATCATATTCATGAGGGCTCCACCCTCATGACCTCATCTAATCCTAATTACCTTCTAAAGGCCCCACATCATAAGGCCATCACACTGAGGGGTATGGTTTCAACATGAATTTTGGGGGGACACATTCAGTCCATAACACCCTCTTCCCCATTAGTCACATTACTGACCCTTTTATCCTTCAGATCTCAACTTAAATGTTAATTCCCCAGAGAACCTTTCTTGGGCCATTTACGGTGGATAATTACCCTTTATACAAATACACTGTGTCCTGGTTATTTCTTCACAATACATATTACAATTCGTAATATATACTGTTTATTATCTGTCTCTCCCATTGGACACTGAACTGTAGCCTCCAATATGTCTGTTTCATGTGCCCAGTCCGAGGATAGTACTAGAGCAGTCACCCAATATATAAATAGATCTGAGGGCATACCAGCGTGTTGTCAATTTATAATACCTACTGAGTTGGCCTAAATTGGTGCTTATTTAGGTGTGGGCCTGTATCTCCTAAAGACTGGTGCTATATACTCCAGTCACTCTTATATTTAGTAACTTATTAATGGATACTTTCTTGATTAGAAGCCCAGGATAAACCTGGGAACATTTAGCTGTCTGCATTCATAACTCTTCTTGTTTATTATTGTATTTATTGTCTTTATTAAAATGTGGCCACAGATGTTTGATGAGGGGGCACCATCATATGCCTATGGGACATCTGGTTTAAGTAATTTGCCATATATATAGAAAATAGATTCAACAGTTTACATAGATAAGTAATTAAATGTGAACACATTCAATGCAAAAACCGCCTAGCATGTATAAGTATTAGAAGTATACATAGGTTCAATAAAATCTTTAAAAAATTGAATAGTGCATCGCACAACCTATACTAGAAGGTACACATATTATAATTCATTTTGTACAAAACAATAAGTCTCCATATGCCTTATCTCATTTAACCTTAATTCTATGAATTCAGTATTATCTTTTTTTCATTTTTGTTTTCCTTTCATGAATGAAAGGGTTAATTAGTGGTTAAAAATAGCTTACCCAAGGTCTTACAACTAGAAAGCAGCAGACTTGTGAGAGAACCATTAATCTTAACCATTTTGCCCTAGTCTTCTAGAAGATTATTCAAATGATCATTTCCTGGTACCATTGTTTATGAAAGTAAGAAATTTTAGTAGATGGAATACAAAAACAGCATTAAATGAATTTGCTTTACTTTTCTGCTGATTGTCTAAAAATGAAGGTTATGGGTCTTCAGATGAAGAAGGCAATAAATAGGTTTTTCATGTAATTTGAGAACAGTATCAATGTTTCCCTCTAGACATCTGAGTCAGGGTCGGGATGGGTGGAACAATGTAGAACCATCTTTGTGAGTTTGTATTCATTGCCTTCTCCAATATTGTGCATCTAACACCTTGCACTCTTGTCAAGTCAAGGTTATAGAACATCTATTCTGTAGTCCAAATACCATGCAGGAAATACCCATAAGTAGTTTGTTTTCATGGGACTAGTTCTTTTTTATAGTTGTTCCCATGAGGCCCTAAAGAGAGAACTAACACTGAAGATGGAATTTCCAAGGTAATTATATCTGACAGACAGCCAAAAATGTGAGAAAGACATTAAAAAATTATAATAACTTGAAATCCAGAGCTAATACTCCATCACTTCCTACTGTGATTAGTTTAGTTCGACACTTTTCAAAGTATAAATCTAAGCTATTGAAGTGATGTGTGTTTCATTCCAGTTTGCAGATGCTTATTTTTCCTTAGAAAGTTTCTAAGCTTTGACTTGACTGACAGCCAGTTGAGTATTATATAAGAGAGAAGAGGAGACAATGGGACAAATTACAGTTCTGTGCCTTTCTGCTTTAAGGAACAAATACTAGTAACCGAACTAGGTTCTGATCTAACTAATTTTTTATCAGATGGTCAAATTTTGGTCAAATGGATTCTTTATGTGTAGCAGTTAACATGACTGCAATATCTATGAGTTCTTAAAGGACCAAAGAAAATGAATTGCTTTGACTGACATGGTCTAAATAATTTTGAAAGTGTTCTGCTTCTGTAGAGGCAGTCTTTGGGGAAGTGATCACCAAATGGTTAAATAGGAAGGCCCCAGGCACCTGAGCTGGGATGGCAGTGGGGAGGGGAATGTGTAAGTCTAACAGAAGGATCCCAAAGGGAGATTTTTAAATGTTAGATCAAGCCTGGAGGCTGTTCTGTTCTCCTCTTGCTGAAGGCTAGAGTGAGATATAAAACTCCTCCAGCTGCTACATTAAACCTTAGAAAAAAAACTGTACAAAACTGTAAACAGAGAGGGGTCATCCCCAGGAAGTTGGCAACTGCAGTAGCCATTTTACTCAGTTTCCACACATGTATATCAAGGCTTAAAATGAAATAAATGAGGAGAGTGGTTTTTTTTTTTGTTTGTTTGTTTTTTTTCAGAAGGGTAGAGCTTTGCTTATGTCAACAACTCAAGACAAATTACTACAGTTCTGGTCTTCTTAGAACATTGATAAAGAATCGGTGCTGAAAGAGTAGATTTGGAGCTGATGTAGACAGAGTTAGATAATTTCTTCATTTAATATCAGAAGCTCTGACAACAGAGTTGCTCTTGTTAAAGTAGACAGGAATGGGATTCAGTAAGGATGCTCAGCAGGTGATGAAAAAAGATGTCCATACGGCCTGTCATAGACCTAGGTGTTTTCCAAGTGGCTGAGGGTTTCACTACATCCTGATGAGGAGGGACTGATAATCAATCAATCACTCAATACCAGAACAATACTGTTTAATTTTGGAAGCTTATTGTGTTACAGTTGCCTCTCAAGTAAACAGTATACAGTTCTTACTACATACTGTGTTCTTTGTTCATTCTCAGTGAATATTTTGAGTGTCTTTGAGTTCCAAGTTAGAGAATTCCAAGTTATCTGTAACAATACCTAAAAAAGTTAGAATATTATGGCATTAACAATACTTAGAAAAGTTAAAGGATTGTTAACAATACTAGGTATTGGTAAAGATACATACTTGAATTGGACAGACCTCTAAATAGTATTCGATGTGAGCAAACTAGATAACCTTCTCAAATATTGCAGAGTAGTGTGGGAATAAGGTCAGTTCCCCTCAGTGTTACAAGTTACACAAGTGACTATTGTGCTTTGTGATGCAATGTCAGTGAAAATAGGAGGAGGCAGCTGCCTGCAGAATGTAAACTACGCTGCCAGTTGTTCAAGGGGGGGTTGCTAGACCACCTGCCTCTTTCTATGTAACAAAAACACAAGCCTCCTCTTGATATACAGAGTACAGCACGCCTTTGGTGCTAACATGGGTATGCATTTTCCTGCTTGACTTGAATATGATTTTATAAGTGATTGCACACAATTACACATGTATTTTTTCAGCATTTTTTAGAGGAAGATGTGCTTTGGAGCATGGTATTTGCAGAAGCCTTTGAATAGTACATGATCAGATACATACATACAAACAATTGTGTACTATGTGTTTACATACTGAAATAGCAAAGACCTGTAACTTGTCTTCATGGGAAGAGCAGTTTCTTATAATCTGAGCTTGTGTGAAGGCATTGCTGACTACATTTGGACAATTAGGTCAAAAGAGAATTCTTCCAAACAGCACTCAGCAGTTCCTCTATTGCAGATAGTGTTTTATTTACTAGAGCTGTCAGAATTCAAAAGCTGAACTTCAGTAACAGTTGATGTGGCACTTTATAAATAGCATAAATCAATTGAAAAATGAATTACTCATGGTTTGTGACCAAAATAAAATAACAATGATAAACCCATCACACAACTGTCTAGGAATGGGAGAAAATGTGACAAGGGCAAAATATTGGTAAGAGATTATGCAAAAAGACAAAACTATGACTTTGGAAGAAGGAAACTCGACTTTTACACGAAATATTGGTTTACTCTAGAGCTGCTCTGAAGTAAGGCACGTTGAATGTTTTGGACCTTTCAACATAAAATACGTGTTAAGTATGTTTACCTTTACTATCTAATTGGTTGAAAGACGTGTTCAGGAAAAAGTGATATAGTTTATTGGATAAATATTTTCAAATGCCCTTTGATTCTAAGTTGGTTCAAAAGCATGCTTTACTTTTTATTTAAACCACGTTGTAAAGAGCATTTTGCTAAAAATTGAATCCCCCATGAAATCATAATGCTTGAAGGAGTTCTAAAGGTTATAGAATGAGTTTTCTAGTTAAATATTCATGACAAGTCCTTGCTCTTTTTGAATGATAGTATGCGTATATATTTTTCTTATTCAGTTATGCCTATACATATACAGTGTTGGGAGGAAAAAAAAAAGAAATTTGGACCCAAAGGGGACATGCCAGTTCATAAATTCAGAATTAGTAGATTTTATGGTTGAGCAAAGCAAATACCCCAAATGCATGTAGGTAGCCATCAAGTGGATTTTCAGCTCTATTTATATAGAATTAAAACTACAGTTGTTATATATCATCCTACTTCTAGTAAATGGTCAGCAGATATTCAATTTACATGAGTAGTCACATTGAGCTTACTCCGAGGTTTTGTTCGTCATAATTCTTTATTAGTACTTCCTAAGGTTGCCCCTGACAGTGTATCTAATATATCTGATTAGTCAAATCCTTCAACATTCCTCAGTGAGGTTAGATTAAGTTCAGTTTTCTCACAACAGGCAATCCCCAACATTTCAATTGCTTGCTCAAGTATCTGGATCTTAGCCTTGCATCCTTCCTGGTGTCCCACACAATACCAGGCACATATGAGGCACTCAGTAAGTACATGCTAAAACGAAACAAGAGTCTTTCACAAACAGCAGATTCACTGGCTAGAATTCCCTCTCTTTCTGTGGACTATTGAGCTTCTCCTTTTTCATTCTCTGCTATTTCAATGTTGCAGAACACACAGCTGAAGATGCTTGATGACACTGTCTTCTCATCCCGCTTCACAGCTCATTCAAGTGATGGTAGGGAGTGGAAGGACTTACAGTGGCTTCTTGGGCCAAGAGGGAAAGGTAGGAGAAGAGGGGAAAATCCCTGTACTGCTGATGCCTGGCAGCCCTCTTCTCTCCCCTCCACTCTGCCCCCTACCTTCCCACTTTCTTACTTCCAGGCCTTTGGAGCAGCAGCTCCAATAAGGTATGCACAGGCGAAGTAGAGTCTCCACATCAGCTGCAAATAGTTACTACACAACAGATGTGCCCACACATTCAAAGGGGAACTCTGAATGCATTTCCAAGATAAATTTTATTCCATTTCATGATTAGCCTACAAAAGTATTGCCTCTAGTATGCTTTAGTAGCACTATGGAGGAAATACATCACGGTGGTCCATCTCTGAAAGTTACCTACCATCTCAAAAAGTGTTTCTAATTTTTGTGTTTCAAAAAATATATAAAGAAGCTTTAAAATTCCCCAGTTTTGACACATAAAACTCTGCAACTTGATCTGTCAATAAGAGAAGGATTTTAGTAGATGCTCCAGTGTGCCACTTAAATCACCCCATTGGGACTGACACACTCGTTTTCAGCTGCTGGCAGTGTTGGCAGATAGCTCTGAGCTGAATCCCTCTCCAGGAATTTCCCGCCTTCAGGGGAAGCTGCTTCACTTAATGTTATGTCCAAGGTTACACCTCCTCTCTGAGATGGATCCCCATCCAGTGACTGGTCAATGGAGTCAAAGACCTGAACCACTTGCTTTCTTTGGGGCAACTGTGAGGGGCCATCCTAGCTCTGGGGCTCCCTGGGAGGCATCTGTGGCAACTGCTTCTCACCTTAACTCCTTCCTTTTTCCAGTACCACTCCCCTCACTCCCTTGGGAATGTTGTTCCCACAGATGCTCACCCCCAAATCTCTTCCACACAATATTTCCTCTCACAAGGAACCCAAGCTGAAATAGAGAAAATTAATATACATATTACTTCTGTCAACTTAAGGCTAAGTAATCTCACATGACTCCTAATACTTCTTCATACTTGTACGATAACTATATTAGCATTTACACAATTTAAATTTGTATTCAAACAATATGTATACATGGCTTAAAAAGGTACATAGTACTGCAGTATTTACAATGGAAACAGCAGTGCCCTGTCCCAGGCCTCCCTGAGAGCTTTTACTGCAATTTCATGGATTTTAAAATTATAATCATTATTTACTGACTTTCTACTATAAAGGATTAAGATTTAAACCTCTTATACTCCTCCATATTTCCCACTATCTATTCCCTCATTAGCCAATTTGGAAAATAAATAGTCATTGTTTAGATTATCATTAATATGCACCATTCTCATAATAGTCTTTACTGATGAGCCACAGAATATAGTTTGGTTACGTTTCGTTTCCTTTCTTAAATAACGTCTTTCCCCCTGAGGCTAGTAATTTCCTTTTACTTTTAAAAATTTGGTTTGTTTAATTTTCTTGTACTTATTTTTAATTCATCTCCCAATTTTATGTGAAATGCCTCTCAGTATGATAAAGCATATTTGATCATCTTTCAGTTCTATTCCCTGCCCCCTCCCCCTTGGGGACATCTGACATCTATCTTAGTGCCCTCTGTCCTTCTACCCCAATCTAAACTTCTTGTTCTCCATGCCTGGCACATCAACTGTCATCTTGGGTCTTTTCTTCACTCTTGCCCTTGGATTTGCCTTCCTCTAGTGTTGAATTCTATGAATCTTAGGTCACATGCTTTCCTTTTTCTTGGCTTACACGTTTGTTTTGCTGAAGTATATTCTTCGGAACTCTCCTGAGAATGAGTGTATCTCTAGAATAATTGTTGACGTTGTGAATGTCTAAACTTGTTTTTATTCTACTCTCATACTTGTTTGGGTATATACTTATGGGTTGTAAATAATTTTTTTTTCCAGAAATTTGAAGGCATATCTCCATTATTGTTTTGAGAATTATAAGGTCATTCTGATTCTTTGTTATTTGGAAATAACCTGTTTTGTTTGTTTCTTTGCTTTTTCCTGCTCATATGCTTTCTTCTGAGGATTCTCTCTTTATTCCAGGTGTTCTAAAATTCAATAATAAGGTAGCTTGTTGTGGATCGGTTTTTACTCATTGGACTGAGAACTCTCTGAGCTCTTTCAACCTGAAAACTTGTATACTTCAATTCTGAGAAAATTCCTAGTATTATTTTATTAATACTTTCCTCTTATTTCTCAGTTATTTTATTCTGGAATTCCGATTAGATATCTTGTATCTTCTGAAATGATCCTCTTATTAAAATTTTTTTCTAATATGTTCCTTGTCTTTGTGATTTTCATTTTATATTTTCATTTTATTTTACTTTACAGGTGATTTACTCAACTTTATCTCCCAAACTTGATAAATTCTGTTATTATATTTTTAATTTTTAAGGGCTCTTTGTTGTTCTCTGAATGTTATCCCACTTTAAAAAGTAGCATTCTGTTCTTGTTTTATGAATGCCACATCTCTTATCTCTTGAAGGAGATGTATTATAGTTGCCTGAAGTTTTCTTCTGTTCCTTAATATGGTAATATGGTTTTTGTTTTCTCTAGCTTTCTTTCATTTTCTTATTTCTTTATTTTGGGCTGGTCTTGTAAGTTAGATTCCCTCTACTTCTGTATCATGGTCTTTAGCCAACCATTCATAATTAAAAGTGAGACACTAAAAGATAAACTGGAATTTCTGTGTGCACTGGTGAGCTTTGCCAACTGGTAGGACTCACTCTGAGTGACTAGGCATGAAGACAAATTTTTTGGCAACACCAACTGACAGTATCGATAGGTATTTTTCTCATGGGCTTGTGGAGTTCTTTAGAGAGGGATCTTCCAATCTCCTGCCTTGGGACAGGGGGAGGGTGTAAAAGGTAGGTAACAAGTGTTCTGAGAGATTAAGGGAAAGGGGAAAAGTAACTTCCATTGCGCATACACAATTTCACTGACTCCCTTTATTACTCCTGTTGCCTCCCAGTAGAGCCTCTTGGGCTCAGGATCTCCAGAGAGTAATCCATCTGGCTGGTGCAGAGGCCAGAGAGGTTTAAATATTTTTCATTCAGACTTTAATCAATCCAGTTGTCTTCAGCCTCAATTTCCACACCTGATCTCAGAGACAGCTGGTTCTTCCCCCCAGGATTTTTGTGGAGTTCTGAGGTACTGATCAGTTTATCTCTTAACGACCTCCTCACATTGCCCCTTGCATCTGCCTCTCCTCCCTATCCAGGGACTCAGCAGAGAGAAGGTTGAAACCTAAGCCATCTACTTTCCTTTTTTCAATTTTGTTGACTTATACTATCTGTTACCTGTTCTCTCCTCTTCTCTTTGCCTTTGTGATTTTGTGCATTTTACTGTCATTTTCATGGTGCTTCAGGAGGAAACAGAGATACACTGTTGTGTTCAATCTGTATGGCTTAACAGGAAGTTTATAAATATTTGTTTAATTCTGTCTTCCCTGCTCCACATCTATCTGGTTGACTATCGAATTTCTAGGAGTTGAGCAATGACTAGCACATGCAAGAGGCACAATACGTTTTTGTTAAATAAATTAAGGGACATATATTTATTTTAGTTATCTGTACAGATGCAATTTAACTAAAAGTCTCCTCAAATTATAAATTATTTGGTAATGCCAGGAAGAGAATTTCTAGAAGTTTAACACTGTTGAGCTATTGAAGAAGAATAAAACTTCAGGGGTGTGATTAGCTAAGACTAGCTCTGTGAAGATAAATTCTAAAATGAATATTGAATTTGTATTATATTGGAGTGGAACAAACATTTCATCTCTTTTCCTCAACTTTAACAGAAGCAATTCACACCATGAAGAGAATCTACAGATATTACTAATGTCCTGGCAGATGATTCAGCAATTATTTGGTCTGTATATGATACACTCAAGAAAATTATTGATTAAAGAGAGAAAGCATTATATTTGGGAGTTTTATTTTCGTAATGGTATTTCTCTTCAATTTTATGAATTTTTGGCAGTGTCTTCATAACATATTATCCTCATAGTTAGAAGATTACAATTGTAGTATTTTTTCCTTTGGTAATTAGCAACTGAAAAATGACACAATAAAATCTGAATATGGCCTTGCATGATAAATAGGAAATGACATTTTACAAGCTATAAATTGTACTGCTTTTTTTGTAAAATATATACAGTCTATTTTTAGGAGGATGGGTTTTGAAGTGACATATATAGATAATTCACCAGGTTAAAAATTCAGTTACTTGATAGTTTTCATATGTGTGTATATCTTCGAAAATCTAAAATTGTGTTGCTACAAAGTTAGTCTCCCAAATGCCATACTACTCCATGCAACATATGGCCTGGTATACAGAAATAATTACCAAAGTTTGTGTCAGTGCCTTCAGAAAAAGTGATAAATTGTACCTGTCGTGGATCAGTGTTAGTATAGCAGTCCCCCTTATCTGCGGAGTATATGTTCCGAGATGCCTGGGGGATGCCTGAAACTGAGGACAGTACTGAACCCAATATATACTACTTTTCCCCTATACATATGTATCTTGATAAAGTTTAATTTATAAATTAGGCATAGAAAGAGATTAACACAATAACTGGTAATAAAATAGAACAATTATAATAAACTAATAAAGGATATGTGAATGTAGTCTCTCTCTCTCTCTCTCAAAATATTGTATGAATTTAATGCCTTTTCCATTTTAACTAAGCATTTATCATGCACTGTGGTCCTAACTCTGGCAGTTTGAAGTTCAATAGCAAAACTAGCATAAATTTCTTTCTCCTTCTTCACAATTTTACAGATAGAAGATTTGTTCTTACCATAGATTCTAGCAACCCCAGCATACAATCTTTTTCTTTCTTTATTAAGTCAAGAACTTTTATCTTTTCACTTAAAGGAAGTACTTTATGACTTCTATTCGGAAGATCTGGATTGCCAGCATCACTGCTCTGGCACTTTGGGGTCATGATTAAGTAAAATAAGGGTTACTTGAACACAAGCACTGTGATACCATGACAGTCAATCTGCTAATGGACACGGCTACTGAATGACTAATGGATGGAACACGCTGGACAAAGGGTTGAGTCACATCTGGGCAGGATGGAGTGGGACAGCGTGAGATTTCATTATGCTACTTGCAACAGAGCACAATTTAAAACTTATGGATTGTTTATTTTTGTAATTTTCCATCTAATATTTTTGGAGCTTGGTTGACCACAGGTAACTGAAACCATGGAAAACAAATCATGGATAAGGGGAACTACTGTAAATAAAAACAAAGTCTTAACTTTCACTAGCATTTAAGTCCATTTCTTAAGGTTTAAAATATGACCTGGATAAGCTGTTTAGCTTATATGTATAGATCTAAATCTTTAAGGAATTTCCCCACTATACACAATTAAAATGATTATTAAATAGCTTTATTTTGAAAACTGATTTTGTAAGTTAACCTCACCTTAATAATTCTTTTGTGCAGATTCAGTTACATTTTTTTCTCTGTTACTTTGAAACATTAATTTGTTCTATTGCTGGACTTTGAATAAATTCTATTTATTCTTAAGAGGCACTTCAAATGGTAATATTTTTGCTTGTTTTTAGTTATTTTGACTCATAAAAACCTTATAAGTTTTGAACATTGGAATAGAGCCTAGTGCAAATGATCATATTTTACAGGTTGAAAATCAAATATGTTGCTGCACAAAATTAATTTCGTTATGTTCATGATTACTTACAATTAATGTGTATTCATTTGGTTCAATAATGACATTTTACCAACTAAAATTCTTTTTACGTGATTTTTTTCCTAAGAAATGGTATGAAAGATGGCCAAGGTGGTATAGTAGGAAGACTCTGAGTTCACCTCCTCCCATGGCACACCAAAATTACAACTATTTACAGAGCAACTATTGATGAGAAAGACTGGAAGACTCACGAAAATGATCTTCTACAACTAAATATATAAAGAAGGGACAACAACGAGACAGGTAGGAGGATGGAGATGTGGTATAGTCAAGACCTATACCCCCAGGGTAAGAGAATGGGAGAATAATTACAACTGCAGAGGTTCTCCTCAATGAGCAAGTCATCTGACTCCCACATTGGGCTCCCCAGCTGGGGGTCCTGCACTGGGAAGACAAGCCCCCAGAACATCTGGCTTTGAAGGCCGGCAGGGCTTACTTTCAGGAGAACCAGAGAGCTGTGGGAAAGAGACTCAACTCTTAAAAGGCACACACAAAATCTCATATGCTCCGGGACCCAGGGCAGGAGCAGTAATTTGAAAGGAACCTGGATCAGATCCACTTGCTGTCTTGGAGAACCTCCTGGAGAGGCAGCAGGCAACTTGAGCTCACCCTGGGGACATGAGCACAGGTGGTAAGCGTTTTGGGGAGGTCGTTCTACCATGTGGACACTGGTGCTGGCAAGCACCATTTCAGATCCTCTCTTGAGTTTATTTGCGCTGGGACCTGACCCCACCCAGTAGCCTTTTGGCACCAGTACTGGGATGCCTCAGGGAAAGCAACTAGACAGGCAAGGACATAGCCCCACCCACCAGCAGGCCTGCTGCCTTAAGACCCCTGAGCTCACAGCCACCCCAGGACCTGGCCCTGTTCACCAGAGGGCTCAGGACACTGACTCACACAACGGTGCCCTGGCACTAGCCCTGGGAGCCCCCAAACCCAGGCACCTACAGCCAGAGACCCTGGGATTCAGCTATGCCCATCAATGAGCTGGCACTAGTTCTAGGAATCCCTGGGCCGCAGTCCCACCAACCAGCAGGCTGATACCAGCTCTGACATACTTTGGACCCCTCATCCTGCTAGCCTGGGATCCAGCCCTACTCACCAGTGGGCCAACACCAGCTTTGGAACACACACCACAGCCAGCCATGTCAGGAACTGGCACCACCTACAAGCAGGCTGACACCAGATTCTGGTCCCACAACCACTCACTCCAGAGCCCTGCTTTGCCCAGCAGTGGGCCAGCACTAGCTCAAGGACCCCCTTGGGCACTGCAGCCAGCAGCCCCATAACCTGACCCCACCAACCAGTGGCCAGCAGCCTCTGCACAAGGCAGGGCCTGGCAATCAACTGAACTGGTGGCCAGCCATGCCTACCAGACCGTTCAAAGTAGTCAGTCAGTCTGCTACAAGAGAAGGACCCACACAGCCCACACAGGGGGAACCCCTAGAACATATAGCTCTGGTGACTAGAGTGGAAAGCACTGCTGGGATGCATAGGATGTCTCCTACAAAAGGTCACTTTGTCTAAGGTTGGTAAATGTAACCAACCTATCAGATATGTACAAATAAAAATAGCAAATTAGGCAAAATGAGGCAACAGGGGAAAAGCTTCCAAACAAAAGGATAAGATAAAACCCCGGAAGAAGAACTAAGTGAGGTGCAGATAGTCAATCTACCTGGTAAAGAGTTCAAGGTAATGATCATAAAGATGTTCAAAGAACTTGGGAGAAGAATGGAAGAACAGAGTGAGAAGTTTTTAATGAAGAGTTAGAAAATATAAAGAACAACCAAACAAAGATGAAGAATACAACAACTGAAATGAAATGAAAAATACACTAGAAGGAATCAATAGTAGATTAGATGATACAG
>NC_041215.1:85803748-85836760 GCF_002837175.3 Physeter macrocephalus | reverse complement strand
AATGAAAAATACACTAGAAGGAATCAATAGTAGATTAGATGATACAGAGGAACAGATCAGTGCACTAGAAGACAGAGTAATGGAAGCCACTGAAGCAGAACAAAAAACAGAATAAAAAGAAATGAAGACAGTTTAAGAGACCTCTGGGACAAAATCAAGCACACTAATGTTCACATTATAGGAGTCTCAGAAGGAGAAGAGAGACAGAAAGGGGCAGAGAACATATCTGAAGACATAATAGCTGAAAATTTCCCTAACCTGGGAAAGGAAACAGACATCCAGGTCTAGGAAGCACAGAGAGTCTCAGATAGGATCAACCCAAAGAGGACCAGGTCAAGACACACTGTAATTAAAATGGCAAAAATTAAAGAGAGAGAGAGAATATTAAAAGCAGCAAGGGAAAAGCAACAAGCTAGGTACAAGGAAACTCCCATAAGGCTATGAGCTGACTTTTCAGCAGAAACTCTGAAGGCCAGAAGGGAGTGGCATGATATATTTAAAGTGATAAAAGGGAAAAACCTACAACCAAGAATATTCTATCTGGCAAGGCTTTCATTCAGATTGGATGTAGAGATCCAAAGCTTTAGAGACAAGCAAAAGCTAAAAGAGTTCAGCACCACCAAACCAGTGTTACAAGAAATGTTAGAGGGCCTTCTCTAACCATAAAAGAAAAGGCCACAACTGGAAACATGAAAATTGCAAATGGAAAAATCTCATTGGTAAAGGCAAATATACAGTAAAGGTAGTTAATCTGCTATGTATAAAGCTAGTAGGATGGTTAGGAGACAAAAGTAATAAAATCATCTATATCTACAATAAGTAGATAAGGGACACACAAAACAAAAACTGTAATATAAGATGTCAAAACAGTAAATGTCTGGTGGGGGGGCAGTAAAAATGCAGGGTTATCAAAATGCTTTTGAACTTAAGAGATCAGCAACTTAAAATAATTATATTTATATATATACATACATTGCCATGTACAG
Source organism: Physeter macrocephalus (assembly GCF_002837175.3). Classification (NCBI taxonomy): domain Eukaryota; kingdom Metazoa; phylum Chordata; class Mammalia; order Artiodactyla; family Physeteridae; genus Physeter; species Physeter macrocephalus. The sequence continues at coordinate 85,835,774 of NC_041215.1, read as the reverse complement.
TGTGGAATATAGTCAATAATTGTGTAATATCTTTGTATGGTGACATATTGTAACTAGACTTACTGCAGTGATCATTTTGAAATGTACAGAAATTCCAAACCACTATGTTGAGTAACAGGAACTAACATAGTGTTGTACGTCAGTTATACGTTAAAAACAAACAAACTCACATAAAAAGAGATCAGATTTGTTTACCAGAGGCCTGGAAGTTGTGGGAGTGGGAATTGGATGAAGGTGGTCAAAGGGTACAGACTTCCAGTAACAAGATAAATAAGTACTAGGAATATAATAGTTAACACTGCTGTATGTTATATATGAAAGTGTTAAGAGAGTAACTCCTAAAAGTTCTCATCACAAGAAAAGTTTTTTTTTTCTATTTCTTTAATTTTGTATCTGTATGAGATGATGGATGTTCACTAAACTTATTGTGATAATCATTTCATGATGTATGTAAGTCAAATCATTGTGCTGTACACTTTAAACATATACAGTGTTATATGTCAATTATATCTCAGTAAAACTGGAAAGAAAAAAAAAAGAAATGTTATGAGAACCAGGTGTTGTAGAAAATTACTTATTACAAAAAGTTTCCAAGCTACTACTGATAATGCAGGAAGAGCTCCATCATTAGAACCTAACGGGCAGCACTGCCCTGAATCTTATAAAGAGAATGGAACACAATAAAAAACCTTGGTCTTGAATATCAATGACTTCCTCCGAAGATGAAGAGTTGGTACCTTCTTTGGCAAGTGGCCCAGGGTCATCTCATCATTGTACAGGCTACTTTACTCTGCACTGTGTCTAAATACCTTCTGTTTAACTCTTTCCATTGTACCTAATTTTTAAATTAGCTATGTCTGTTAAAAGAGATTTCCACATACTGTGCCTCTGAAGGTTTGTTTAGCCAACAAATATTTGTCATACACTGTGTATTTAATATTCTTTTAGGTACTAGAAATATAGCAATAGACAAAAAGCCATGCCCTTATATTCACATTACATTCTAGTTTACATACTAGTGGGGAAAGAATATATTAAACAGGATAAATGGGGGGGATAAATTAGGAGATTGGGATTGACATATACACACTACTATATGTAAAACTGATAACTAATAAGGACCTACTGTATAGCACAGAGAACTCTACTCAATACTCTGTAGCGACCTATATGGGAAAAGAATGTATAAAAGAGTGGATATATGTATATGTATAACTGATTCACTTTGCTGTACACCTGAAACTAACACAACACTGTAAATCAACTATACGCTAATAAAAATTTTTTAAGAAAGGTGAGAAAAATCACCTATGCTCATGAGAATGAACTTTTAACATAAGCTTTTATTCAAATTTGAAAGAGAGATCCAAAGCTTTAGAGACAAGCAAAAGCTAAAAGAGTTCAGCACCACCAAACCAGTGTTACAAGAAATGTTAGAGGGCCTTCTCTAACCATAAAAGAAAAGGCCACAACTGGAAACATGAAAATTGCAAATGGAAAAATCTCATTGGTAAAGGCAAATATACAGTAAAGGTAGTTAATCTGCTATGTATAAAGCTAGTAGGATGGTTAGGAGACAAAAGTAATAAAATCATCTATATCTACAATAAGTAGATAAGGGACACACAAAACAAAAACTGTAATATAAGATGTCAAAACAGTAAATGTCTGGTGGGGGGGCAGTAAAAATGCAGGGTTATCAAAATGCTTTTGAACTTAAGAGATCAGCAACTTAAAATAATTATATTTATATATATACATACATTGCCATGTACAGTGTGGAATATAGTCAATAATTGTGTAATATCTTTGTATGGTGACATATTGTAACTAGACTTACTGCAGTGATCATTTTGAAATGTACAGAAATTCCAAACCACTATGTTGAGTAACAGGAACTAACATAGTGTTGTACGTCAGTTATACGTTAAAAACAAACAAACTCACATAAAAAGAGATCAGATTTGTTTACCAGAGGCCTGGAAGTTGTGGGAGTGGGAATTGGATGAAGGTGGTCAAAGGGTACAGACTTCCAGTAACAAGATAAATAAGTACTAGGAATATAATAGTTAACACTGCTGTATGTTATATATGAAAGTGTTAAGAGAGTAACTCCTAAAAGTTCTCATCACAAGAAAAGTTTTTTTTTTCTATTTCTTTAATTTTGTATCTGTATGAGATGATGGATGTTCACTAAACTTATTGTGATAATCATTTCATGATGTATGTAAGTCAAATCATTGTGCTGTACACTTTAAACATATACAGTGTTATATGTCAATTATATCTCAGTAAAACTGGAAAGAAAAAAAAAAGAAATGTTATGAGAACCAGGTGTTGTAGAAAATTACTTATTACAAAAAGTTTCCAAGCTACTACTGATAATGCAGGAAGAGCTCCATCATTAGAACCTAACGGGCAGCACTGCCCTGAATCTTATAAAGAGAATGGAACACAATAAAAAACCTTGGTCTTGAATATCAATGACTTCCTCCGAAGATGAAGAGTTGGTACCTTCTTTGGCAAGTGGCCCAGGGTCATCTCATCATTGTACAGGCTACTTTACTCTGCACTGTCTCTAAATACCTTCTGTTTAACTCTTTCCATTGTACCTAATTTTTAAATTAGCTATGTCTGTTAAAAGAGATTTCCACATACTGTGCCTCTGAAGGTTTGTTTAGCCAACAAATATTTGTCATACACTGTGTATTTAATATTCTTTTAGGTACTAGAAATATAGCAATAGACAAAAAGCCATGCCCTTATATTCACATTACATTCTAGTTTACATACTAGTGGGGAAAGAATATATTAAACAGGATAAATGGGGGGGATAAATTAGGAGATTGGGATTGACATATACACACTACTATATGTAAAACTGATAACTAATAAGGACCTACTGTATAGCACAGAGAACTCTACTCAATACTCTGTAGCGACCTATATGGGAAAAGAATGTATAAAAGAGTGGATATATGTATATGTATAACTGATTCACTTTGCTGTACACCTGAAACTAACACAACACTGTAAATCAACTATACGCTAATAAAAATTTTTTAAGAAAGGTGAGAAAAATCACCTATGCTCATGAGAATGAACTTTTAACATAACAATATTTGTAGTTTTTTCTCTAAAAAATAAAGTTTTTCCATAATAGAAGTATTAATATTGTTTTAGAAAAAAATGTAAACGCAGAAATGTAGAAGAAAAAACATCACCTAAATTCACAAGACAACTGATTCTTCTCTTGTAAAAATTACTTTGTATTGTTTGAATCCTGATTGGAATATACAAGCAGAAAATACTGAAAAGTATATAATATGAAGAATAAAATCACTGATATTCTCATGAAAAAACACAGGATAAATAAGAAACATATATAGTATATTAACCCAAAGTAAATATTAAAGAGGGGAAAAGTAGGGAAGGAAGATAGATGGTTTCATGGTGGGAGTAGCTATTGAATTTTAGATGGGGTGACCAGGAAGGGAATAGCTGTAGCCAGGAGCTGTGTGGCTATTTAAAGAGCACTTCAGATAGGGGTCAGGAAGCGAAAAAAGTCCCAAGGCAGGAGAGCTCTGGGATGTCTATAGGAGGAGTCCAGTGTGGTGGAAGCAGACTGGACATGCTGGGCAGTAATCAGAGATGAAGTCCAAGAGATATAGAATGTGTATGTGGGAAGAAGATCACGTAGGTTTAAATACAAGGAAGTCTTGTGCTGTGAATGAAATGAGAAGCCACTTCAAGGTTTTCAACAGGAGGGATGTATTCTGGTAGGTCTGAACAGAACTGCATTGGCTGCTAGGTCAACGGTAGTATTAAAAGGAGCAGAAGCAGAAGCAGAGACTAGACAGCAGGCGAATGAAATAATCCACAGGGAAACCAGTGACTTGAACGTGGTGGTATCAGTAGAGATTGCGAGCAGAGGTTAGATTTTGAAGGCAGAGCCTAGTTTGCTGATAAATGAGGTGCTGAGCATGACAGAAATGGAGCAGTGAAGACTAATTCCTCGTCTCGGCTTGAGCAACTGGAAGCATTGTAGAGTTTTGGTTAACACAAATGGAAAGACCCCTGGTGGAGTGGGCTTAGTGGGGGTATGAGGAAGACTGATATCAAGAGTTTAGTGTTGTTCATTTTAGGTTTGGAGATGCCCAGTAAACATTCAAATGAAAAGGCTGAGTCGGCAGTTGGATATATAAGTTTGGAATTCAGAAGAGAGACATGAGCATGTAATTTGGGAGTCAACAGCATGTAGATGGTATTTAAAGCCATGAGACTAATGATCTATTTCATACAAATTGTGATAGACTTCTGCCATTACTAGGGAGGTTTATCATATTACTTTTCAAGAGTAAAGCTATTTTTAAGGTAATGCTATTTTAGGGTAATGCTAAATCTCTGTGCTTTCTAGAACTCAATAAATTTCTGCAGGCTTAGAAGAGCTGCAGGTCCTAGTGTTTTTACACAAAACATAGCATAATGCTTATGTTAAAATCATAATGAAAAAGGAGTATGCAAAATTATATGCATTATATAATCAGAAGAACGTAAAATATGCTTAGACAAAGATGTGAAGGAAATAGGTAATTTTTGATTTTGGTTATCTTGGGTATTAGGAGAATGGATAAAATTTTCCAACTTTTCCAACTTTTATTCATTCTCCAAATTTTCCGTAAAGTATGAGCTATTTTAATTTTTTTTTAATTTATTAAACTTTTTATTTTATATTGGAGTACAGCCGATTAACAATGTTGTGATAGTTTCAGGTGCACAGCAAAGGGACTCAGCCATACATGTGCATGTGTCCATTCTCCCCCAAACTCCCCTCCCATCTGGGCTGCACATAACATTGAGCAGAGTTCCCTGTGCTATACAGTAGGTCCTTGTTGGTTATCCATTTTAAATACAGCAGTGTGTACATGTTGATACCAAACTCCCTGACTATCCCTTCCCCCCATCCTTCCCCGGGTAACCATAAGTTCGTTCTCTAAGTCTGTCAGTCTGTTTCTGTTTTGTAAATAGGTTCACTTGTGTCATTTCTTTTTAGATTCTGCATATAAATATGCGGAAATATCATATGATATTTCTCTTTCTCTGACTTACTTCATTCAGTATGACAATCTCTAGGTCCATCCATGTTGCTGGAAATGGCATTATTTCATTCTTTTTAATGGCTGAGTAATATTCCATTGTGTGTGTGTGTGTATATATATATATATATATATATATATATATATATACCACATCTTCTTTATCCATTCCTCTGTCGATGGACATTTAGGTTGCTTCCATGTCTTGGCTATTGTAAACAGTGAACATTGGGGTGCATGTATCCTTTTGGGCCATGTTTTTCTCCAGATATATGTCCAGGAGTGGGATTGCAGGGTCATATGGTAGCTCTATTTTTAGTTTTTTAAGGTGATGGTATTAAGCCTCATGAGCTGTTTGTAAACTTTGGAGACTAATCCCTTGTTGGTCACATCATTTGCAAATATTTTCTCCCAGACCCAATTTACATTCCCACCAACAGTGTAGGAGGGTTCCCTTCTCTCCACTCCCTCTCCGGCATTTATTGTTTGTGGATTTTTTGATGATAGCCATTTTGACTGGTGTGAGGTGATATCTCATTGTGGTTTTGATTTGCATTTCTCTAATAATTGTCTATTTAGGTCTTCTGCCCATTATTTGATTGGGTTGTTTGTTTTGATGGTATTAAGCCTCATGAGCTGTTTGTAAACTTTGGAGACTAATCCCTTGTTGGTCACATCATTTGCAAATATTTTCTCCCAATCTGTGGGTTGTCTTTTGTTTATGATTTCCTTTACTGTGCAAAAGCTTTTGAGTTTAATGTGGTCCCATATGTTTATTTTTGCTTTTATATCCATTATTCTGGGAGACGGATCAAAAAAGACATTGCTGAGATTTATGTCAGAGAGTGAGCTATTTTTAAAATGGACAAAAATGATAAAGTTCATCTTCCAAGGTTATGCAAATAAAAATTTCTTTCTATAAGCCGGTTAGTTAATGCTTGGTTGTGTAACAGAACCCGGTGACTAACTGCACTGCACTACATCATTTATATGTTATATAAAAACATAAAAATGAAGCTGAAGGGCATTCAACAATCTTATCTGGATATCATATAAAAATATTTGGTTTATTGACAACTTATCAATACCCGAGACCAACTGTTCTAGAGAAACAAGAAGAAAATGGGTCCCATAACCAGTCCATTGATCTCACTGTATTCAGGCTGCCCATTATTTCCAAATCAAATTGATACAATTTCCAGCTCCTGTTCTGGTCTCTGATCTCCTTCTTCAGCACACAGGCTCCCTTAGGGATTTCTTTTTTAACACAAACTTTCACCATGGGGTTTTTCCACCTTGTTTTGCCAGACACACTGAAGCATTTTGATTCTTCAAGGTTTATTTCAAAGTACTTCAAAGAGGGACCTCCTGACATGACGTAAAATAGATTTAACAATACCAACCTACCTCATAAGGCTGCTGTGAGGAATAATAATATAAAGGACTACAAAGCACTTTGTAAATATAAAGTTCTATACAAATGCTTAACAATAATTACTGGGTACAGCACAATGCAGTCTTTTGTGCATTTACAGAAGTGCCAATGAGTAGGATGTTTCCTTCCTCCAGCCATTTTTCAATTTTTATAATAAAAGTGTTTTATTTAAAATCCTGTATAGAACATCCTTGTGCTCCAGGCCTTGGATGTGTTCCCAAGTAAGAACTGAAACAATGTCAGACTGTGGGAAAGAAGCGGGGTGTCTTGGGCGCAGCTCTTTTCACGTTTGAAGATGCTTTGGCACAGTAGGGAAACCAGAGATGTAGAACCTCGTGCTATTTTTTTTCTCTGAATGGGCAGATATATATATCTGTCCATTGACAGGGCAGTGCTTTCTGCATTCAGATCAATGTGAAGATTTGCTTAAGTTACACAATCACACCTCTGTTTCTGACGATACAAGGAAATCAACCTTCCTCTTTAAATCTCCATCCATTGGCACCGACATTAAACAGCTTTAAGTTTCTCATGTTCTTACAAGTTTCTTTTAACAACCCCTTTAACTCACTAGACATTTACAGCTTTGGTCTACTGGTCTGTTTTCTCATTAATAACTAAAGCTACCAAGAATAGCATTCTTTCAGTGTCCAAAGAGTACCCACTTTAGAGACCATCTACTTTTGGCTATTAGAGTTCTCATGAAAAAAAAATTCTGATCAAAATAGTTTTATTTAGAAATATTCTTATAATTCTTTTCTAAGATGAAATTTGACTTAAATTATCTCCATAGTAGTCCCCCATTGCAGTAGCTATAAGGATAAACTTGATTGTTTTCCAAAGCACAAGACTATATCCTTGTCACATCAAGAAGCCTAGAAACTGACAGGGGATAGGGATCCGATTGAAGGGAAACTGTCCACTCTCTGGTCCAGAAAAAGGGAAATCTCTGGTGTAAGAGAGGGTTTAATTTAGTTTGGGGACCCCATATTCTTCCTATCCCCATGGGAAGAGATTTGTATCTGATCAGATTTTCATTCTTCAGCAAACATTTACTGAGTTGCTACTGAGTTTCACGTACTGTACATAGTGCTGGGGAAAAGTTTATCATAAATAATCCACAGTGCCAGGCCTTAAGCCAATCAAAATCTGATAGTTGAGTTAGACATATTTACATGCAATTGGAAAAAGATGACATATATATTATAATGAGGGTACTGCACAAAGTGAGGTAGTTCCTGAGAGGAAGGAAGTGCTCTTCTTGGGGGAATAAGAACATTTTCACAAAGGAGGTAACATTTAACATAGGTCTGGATGGATGAGTAAGAATTTTCCAAGCATTTGAGGAGTTTTGGGAGTAATAAGTGATTTATGAGTGAACGTGGCATAATTGGCAAATGGTGAGGAATTCAGAATGGCTAGAGAATTGATTGTGGAAAGGGTATAGTGGGAGAGGAAACTGGAAAGACTGGCTGGCACCATGGTGTGAGGAGCCAGGCATCTCCTGCCAAAGAATTTGGGACTCCCCTGTATGCAGTGGGAGAGTCAGCTAAAAGTAGCACGATCACATTTATGTCTTAGAGAGACAACTCTGACATTGTATGGAGAACAGTGTAATTTAGGAAGCGACTGAAATGGTTCATTTAGAGATGATCAGGAGCTGAACAAGCACAGTGTTTAAAATGAGCCTGCAAATCCTTCTGGGTAAACACCCTAGACACCCACATTTGGGTGTAGAAGTTGCTTCCAACTCAATCTCTCAGCAATGTCCTTAAGACAGCCTACTAAAACCTAAGAGGTGTATGGGTTCTTCTTGACTAGGAAATCTTTAGCTTTGGTAAGACACAATACCCCTGGCTGAGTAGTAGATGAAACCTCTAGTAACTTTAGCACCTTGGTGAAAATCAGAAATCTTCAGGATAGAAAGGATTCTTTTTGTTGTTTTAGTTTAATGTTGCTAATATCTTTCTTCCGCTTGGAGAGCAATCCTTAATAAAGTTTACACAACAGATTTTTTTACACTTTTCAATTAGTCTAATCATACCACAATTTTCACTTGACTACAAATATAGCAACAGCAATTATACTTTATGCTTAATTCCTAATTGCCTATAAACTAATATGACTTACTTTTGTAAACTGCTAACTCAGGTTGACAAAGCATCATGTGTTCAATTTAAAACAGCACCCACCAGCAACATGAATTCTCAACCTGTACGCTTAATATATTAGACGAATTGACTGCATCCATCAGGCAATCCCTTTCCCTCTTATATTGCTGCCCTTGAGATATGTATATATGCATTTTCACCAATCATTTTTTCATTCAAAAATTTTACTTTATTTTTATATCAACTTTATTGCAAAATACTTTATATAAAGTAAAATGTGCACATTTTAAGTGTATGGTTCAGAGAGTTTTGCAAAGCATATGTACTTTCCAGTGGGTACCACCAACCTATTCAAGACACAGAATGTTTTCATCATCCCAGAAAGTTCTTTTGTGCTGTCAAACTCCTCTGCTCTCCCTCCCCAGACAACCATCGGATCTGATTTCTCCCTTTGTAGTTTAGCTTTACCAGTTTTAAGACTTTTCATGAGTGAACTCCTACAGCATGTATTTTTTTGTGTTATGCTCCTTGTTGAGATTCATGAATGTTGTTGTTGTATGTACCAGTAATCTGAGCCTTTTCATTGGTGAGTACTATTCTATTGTATGATTATGCCACAATTTGTTTATCCATTCACCTGTTGACAGACATTTGAATTGCTTCCACCTTTTCCTATTATGAATGAAATTGCTGTAAATATCAGTGTATAAGTATTTTTTGAGGACACGTTTCTTTTTCTCTTAGAAAAATACGTAGGAGAGAAATTGATGGTTTTATGGTAAGTATATGTTTGACTTTGTGTGAAACTGACAGACTATTTTCCAAAGTGGTTAAACCACTTTACACTCTCATCAGTCACATGTGAGTTTCAGTTGCTTCACATCCTAATTGTGTCAGTTTTAACATTTTGATTGTTTCAGGGGATGTGCAGTGGAATCTCATTGTGACATCCTTGATGGCTGGTGTTGAACATTTTTTCAAGTGCTTAGTGCCCAATCATGTCTGTTCAAGCTTTTGTCCTATTTTATAATTGAATTTTCTTTTTATTATTTAGGTTGAGTTCTTTATGTATCTTGGATACCAATCTTTGCTCAAATACACATATTGTGAAAATTTTAAGACTTAAAGGTAAGTCTTTACCTTGCTTTCTCATTTTCTTAGTGGTGTATTTCAAGGAGAAGATTTACATTTCAACAAAGTCTAATTTATTAATTTTTCTTTCGTGATTTGTGTCTTTTGTGTCCTGCTTACAAAATAATCACCTACGCAGGTTTGCAAAAATTTTCTTCAATGTTTTGTTCTAAAAGTTTTATACATTCATTTATACATTTAGGTTTCCAACCCATTTAAAATTATTTTTTGTGTATGATGTGAGGTTAATGTTTTTATTCAAAACTCCAATTATTTCAGCATCATTTGTGGAAAGAGTTTTCCTTCCCTTGTTGAATTAACTTGGCATTCTGCTGAAAATCAACTGGCACTATAAAAATAATTTTATTTCGAATCCTTTATTCTCTTCCTTTTATCTATATTTCCATCTTTTTACCAATATCACACTGACTCGATTCTGAAACTTTATGCTGTCTTGAAGTTGAGGTAGTGTAAGCTCTCTAGCTTAGCTCTTTTTCAAAATTTTGATAATTCTATGTCCTTAACATTTTCATATAAATTTTAGAACAGACTGTCAGTTTTTGAAAAATTCTTTTGGGATTTTTATTGGGATTGCATTGAATCTATAGATTAATTTTGGGAGACTATATGTCTTAAGACTATTGCTCCATAAACACGGTATAACTCTCCGTTTACATAGATTTTCTTTAATATCTCTCAGCAATATTTATAATTTTCAGTGTAGAGGTCTTGTATATTTTTCATTAAATTTCTACCTATGCATTTTATGTTTCTGGATAATACTGAAAATTACATTTTAAAAGTCTAATTTATGGTTATTTTTTGAATTTTATTTTATTACTTTTTTATACAGCAGGTTCCTATTAGTTATCCATTTTATACATATTAGTGTATATATGTCAATCCCAACCTCTCAATTCATCCCACCACCCCACATACCCGCAAAGCACTATTCTTCTGTTATCAATCTGAGGATAGTTTTTCAAATCTATACTTGGATTTTTTTCAAATCTGAAAAAAAAATGAAAGCAGTGACCCACTAATAATCATTATATCAACTATTAAGTTCTAATTAATACTTACCTATAAATAAGGCTCTCCTATTTTTAAAAAGACTTCGTGTAAGATTGTTTTTATTTCTTCTTTAAATGTCTGATAAATCTTAACAGTTAAGCCATCTGGGCCTGGTATTTTCTTTTTGGGAAGTTTTTTGATTACAGATTCAATTTCTTTAATAAATTTAGACTATTCAGATATTCCACTTATTCTTGTGTCAATTCTGGTATGTCACTTTGTCAAGAAAGTTTAAAATTGCATCTAAATTTTCAAATTTATTGGCATAACAGTTTGTAATCTTCATTAGTATCTTTTTAATATATACGTGATCTGCAGTGATATCCTTTATATCATTCTTGATGTTGTTAATTTGTCCTTTTTGCCCCTCTTTTTATTCTTGATTAGTTTTATGCAGGGCATATCAATCTTATTAACCTTTTCAAAGAAACAACATTTGATTTGATTAGTTTTCTCTTTTGTTTTAGGTATTGTATTTTTATTGACATATGCTCTTATATGTATTATTTCTTTCTGACTTTGCATTATATTTCCTCTTTGTTTTATAGCTTCTTAAATAGAAACTTATTGATTTAAAAACTTTCTTCTCTTCTAATACAGGCATTTAAAGCTATAAATTTCTTCCAAGCACTTTTTCAGCTAAATCCTAAAAATTTTTTGTATTGTACTTTTATTAATATTTAGTCAGAAAATTTTAAAATTTCCCTTGTGATTTCTTCTTTGACCTCCATGTTATTTAGATGTTATTCAATTTACAAATATTTGGGGGATTTCTAGATTTTTTATTACTGATTTCTAAGTTGATTTTGTTGTGGTCACAGAACGTACTCCAAGATTTGTCTTTTGAAATTCATTGAGACATATCTTATGGCCTTGCACGTGGTCTATCATGGCTAATGTTCTATGTGCACTCTTTCTATCATACTTTTCAGAAAGTGTATTCTGCAGTTTTGGGGTGTGGAATTCTTTAGATGTCCAATCAAGTTGGTGGATAGTGTTTTTAAAACTTTTATATCTTTATTAATTTTTCTGTATTTTTTTTCTTTCAGTTACTGAAAGAGGGCTGTTAAAATCTCCATATTTATTTTTATTGGTTGCTCTAAAGTTAGTAACATTCATCCTTGGCTCATCTAAATCTTTTCATACTCAAAATGGTACCATATTCCAACTCACAACTGTCATTTCACACTTTCTACTTCTGACATCACAAGAGTAATAATCTTACAACAATATAATTCCATTTACCTTTCACATATTCATGCTGTTATAACTATTTTATAAAAAATAGTTTCCATTTCTCTGCTTAGGTTATCTTTCTATTCATTCATTAAAATCATACCTTCTTTTAGTTTTGAACACATTTTTCCCTTAATTCCTTGAACATATTTATAGCTGTTAGCTAAATCTAACATCCGGGCTATCTCGGGTTCCATTTCTATTGACTACTTTTTAATTTTTTTGACTATGGGCTACATTTTCACTTTTCTTTGCACACTTCATAATTTTTAATGGTATACTGGACATCATCAAGGGTATTTTGTAGAGACTCTGGATTCTATTATCTTACTTTGAGGAGTGTTGAGTTTTGCTTCCATAGTTAGTTCAATTACTGGTTGGTCAATTTGAACTTAGGTAGGCTTGTTTTTACTATGTTAGGACAAATCTGTAAAAATCCCAAGTGGTTCTCAAGCTCGTTAGATTGGTAAGACTCAAACGTTTTTAAACACTGTTTCTCCTGTTTTTTTTTTTTTTTTTTCACGGCATAGTTTTAGGCTTTGCTAACGCAGGTCTAAAGCAAGCCTTATTCTAAGGCATGTTTCTTACTTCTAAGGCTTGTTATTTCTGTTGTCTCAGCTGGGTATTCTGGGTGCTCCCAAGGTGTTAATGAAATTTCTCCACTCTGGCTGGGCTAGATCTCCAACATCTCCCATCTCTGTTTGACCTCTGGTATATCTGTTCTGTTCTAAATTCCAGACCAGCTACTCTGTTGTAAGCCCCAGGTAGTCTTGTACTGTCAATATTCAAACCAGTCACCAGCAAAGACTCATAGCAGACTCCTGTATGACTTCAGCCCTTCTCCATACATTACCTCCTCCTCTTCAGTAACTTGCTGCACAGATTCCAGTTGTTTTACCTATCCCGTACTCTAATCTCTTCCATTTTAGCCCAGTAGGAATTCCATGCTCTTTTTGGACTCTAGCTTTCTCTGCCAGGTCAGGAAATGGTCCTCAGGCAGAGTCAGTGCAATTATGAGCCTCACCTTATGAGTTTCTCTTTTCTCAGGGATCACAGAAATCAGAACATCCATTAGAGCAGATTGTATCACGTGAGTTCATATTTGGGCTCCTGATCTTGGAGAGACGATTCAAAATCAGTCCCAGGACAGTCCAACCAAAAATATTTCCAACTAGTGATCATTAACATAAATGTTCTCTTCTTTCTGATCCTATAACTGTACATAATTTTTCATGTTTAAAATCCAAATCATCTTTCTTTTCAAATGCCTCTGTACTCTGTTTTCATTGTAAGCATGGTTTATCCCCATGTATCAAGACATAGATATTGCTTCTGTGGATTGGAATATTATTTGAAGCTTCTGAGAAAAATGACTGAGAGAAATATAAGATCATTATTATCATTAATAACTATCATTTTAATTGGCTTTATTAATCAGCAGTTTTACTTTTTCACAATAATTTCCAAAATATTGGCATCACAAAACTACTATACCTATTTAATTATTAAAGGATGTAGATTTTTTTGTTTTTTTTTTTTACCAACCAATGCTGAGATTTGATTTGTGACATTTTATCAAAGCCACTTCTCATCACTCAATTGGGACTCTCATTATTCACTATCACATAAACATCGATCCTGATAAATAGAGCTAGGAATTGAATTGCAATGACTTAAAACTGTACACTTAGATGCAGCTCACCTATTAAGCTAATATGAGAGCTCTAGCATTTTATAATTGTGATCATGAAAAATTGAAGGCAATTTTATGTAAAGAAATGGAAACTTTACCTTCAGTGTGACTTAAATAGCTTGTGATATTCTACTACTTGTGAGAAGACAAATGATGCTACCAGAGTATATTTTTGGAATGTCTTTAAACATGAGAAAATAACTTTGGATTTTTAAAAATTGACTGCCTACTAAAGAAAAATTATCTCCACCAAACAACCACCAACAGAATCCACTTTGGATTTTTAAAAATTGACTGCCTACTAAAGAAAAATTATCTCCACCAAACAACCACCAACAGAATCCAGTTATATAAAAATAAGGTGTAAGTTTTACATATCTTTAAATTGAATCCTTTTTCAATCTTTTAATATTATGAAAATAATGAATATGAAGTTTGTTCCTCATATATTATAGATAATGGATTTTCAACAGTTACTCGTGGAATGCTGTTGTTAGACAATGCATGTCTTAATTTATTTTCAAAGACAAAATCCTTTCAATTTCCTATCAGAACATGTTTAATACCATTGTTGCATTCACTTTTATAATTCTCAGATTTTTGTTAAAAACTGATATCTAATGACTATAACATATCTGACTCCATTTTTAGGCAAAGTAAATGGTCACCTCTAGGGAATGATTTTGAAGCAGTGCAAAGCCTGCTCATCCCAAAATATTTTCTCCAGAAATCTACTACAATTCCTTGAATTAAGACATTGCTTCGAGAAAAGATCCATCAACCTGAAAATATGCTAACCAACCAATTATCATGTCATCACAGTTCGGTAGCTTTTACCTGTAAGCAGGTACTTAAGGAAATGGAACTAAGATAGGTAAATGTAGATGCTGTGGAAACAGAAGACAAGCTCTAGATGTGAAGCACTACTGGATGGCTGATTCAGTAAAGGGTGTAGGGCAATAGAGGGGCCCAGCATTGAATACCTTGGGACAACTAAGGGAAAGAAAGGTGGCAACATGAACCATTAAGAGGCACTAAAAATGAACAAAACTCAAATATGCTGCTTAGGGTAAGCTCTGTTTTCTAGAACAAAATAAAGCATCTATTTTGGGTGGTCTCATAGGACTTTTAGGTAAGGGTATCAGTCATGGTGCTGGCAGGAAAATTTAGCTGAGTGTCTTGAGTGTGATGATGGCATACTCATATTATAATTTGACAACAATTTAACAAAGGGAGTGTTTATTGTGGGCAGAGTGTAGGAAAACTACAAGAGATACTGCAGGAACCAGGGCTAGTAACAGCTGTTACCATCCCAGGCAAGAAGGGACAAAGGGAGGGGACAGCATGGGGAGCCCAGATTATCACCCAGGCAAGAAGAGACATGGGGAAGAGAACAGTACTTGAAAACCAGAGACATAGAGCCCAGTGGTGAGGTCTGCCTGACAGCAGCTATGGCTTTTGGTTGAGGGATCAGTCAGCCTGTGGCATAAATACCATGACTTCACTCTCTTTTTTCCTTTTGATCTCATGCCAATGCTCTTCATTAACTAAACTGAACAGGAAGCCAGTGGGCAAGGAAGCCATTATAGTCCACAAATGTTCTCCCAGAGCAGAGTAGGGTGGAGAAGAGTGGAAAGGGTATTTACGGGGACAAATGAAAGATATCCTGCACAAAGGAAGGGGGGAATAAACTTTCCTAAATATATAGGAAAAATATTTGCTTCAGAGTTTGGATTGTGTAAAAATATTTTCATATGTATAAAAATTTTCAATGATATAAATTCCAGAGAATCTAATTTGAGGATTTATGCAGAAGTATAAATTGAATCTACCTATCTGCTCTATGTAATATATATACTTGATAATGATATATACTTGATCAGAAGTAACATAAGCTTAAATGGGTTAAGAATATATTCTGAATATATTTTATTTCTATATCTATCTTGAGTTAGAAAACTATTTTTATGCTGTCTTGGAATATGGCAGAAATGAAGTATTCAGCATATTTTATGTTGGATAAATTTAAAACAATTTTATTGAAGTATAGCTGATTTACAATATTATATTAGTTTCAGGTGTACAGCATAGTAACTCAGTATTTTTATGGATTATATTCAATTTAAAGTTATTACAAAATAATGGCTCTATTTTCCCTGTGCTATACAATATATCCTTGTGGCTTATCTGTTCTATACATAGTAGTTTGTATCTCTTAATCTCCTACCCTTATCTAACCTCTCCTCCCTACCCTATCCCCACTGGTAACCACTAGTTTGTTTGCTATATCTGTAAATTTGTTTACTTTTTGTTATATGCATTTATTTGTTCATTGTTTAGATTCCACATATTAGTGGTAACATACAGTATTTGTCTTTATCTGTCTAACTCATTTCAGTAAGCATAATACCCTCCAGGTCCATCCATGTAGTTGCAAAATTTCATTCTTTTCTATGGCTGAGTAGCATTCCGTGTGTGTGTGTGTGTGTGTGTGTGTGTGTGTGTGTGTATTTATCACTTCTTCTTTATCCATTCATCTGTTGATGGGCACTTAGGTTGTTTCCATATCTTGGCTACTGTAAATAATGCTGCTATGAACATTGGGGTACATGTACCTTTCTGAATTAGTGTTTTCGTTTTCTTTGGATATAGACCCAGGGGTGGAATTCCCAGATTATACAGTTGTTCTATTTTTAGTTTTTTGATGAAACTCCATACTGCTTTCCATAGTGGCTTCACCAATTTACATTCTCACCAACAGTGTACTAGGCTTCCCTGTTCTCCACATCCTTGCCATATGTTGGAGAATTTTTAACCTGTTTACACTACTTGGTATCCAAGATTGATGTATTTAAATTCATGGGCATTAAACTAAGTCATTTCATTACTATCTAAAGTATTTTTTATTCATGTTATAAAAATGAAAAAATTATAGGTATCATGAATTTTACGCTAATAGAGAAGTCTTGACTTCTCAAATGTTGCTAGCATTTAATGTTATTAACTCCACCTACTGGCAATAATACCATTTCCAGTTTTTAGAAATGTAGACTCCATACTGTGTATTTGGAGGGAAAAGAAAGAGAAGTTGATAATGAGGCTTTGAAAATGAATAGTAACTCTTTCTGTTCAAGATTAGTTTTTTCCTATTTAGTCAAGACATTTTTTGGTTTATCTTTTTGGGAGAAGGAGTGGTTGGAGGATAACTGGAATATGTGAATTCTGGATAGTTCTGTTAATCTGCTGCCTAGCACCTCAAAAATAAGATGTACTCAAATTGATAACCACTATAAGATTGGATTATTGATACGCTAATCCAGAAAGCACAATATTAGACAAGCCTGGGTCCAATCTGGTCTTTTATCAGATTAATACAACTTAAATCTAAAGATGTCTCTTCCTAAGGAACTGTGAATAAAGATAAAACAAATGTGATCTCATGACTATGTTTATGTATGTATGTAGCACTGTTGTGGGAAACATAATTTTTTATGACAATAATTTGTGGATAAGAGAAAAAGAGCAAGTGAGCTCACAGTTATAATGTACTTGTATATGCCAAGCCCTGTTTTAAGCATTTTATATATAACTATAATTACTTCATCTTATAACAACCTTATACCACTGTAATCAAGAAGAAATTTTTTACAGATGAAGTAACTCTCTCAAGGTCACACAGCTAGTAAGTGGAATGAACCTAGAGAGCCTGGCTTTGGAGTTTGAGCTTTGAACTAGTACTTGATCCTACTTCTTACTAAACTTGAGCAGAGAATGCCCAAATGCATTCTTTTTGCTCTGAATTACTGTTATATATTAAGAGTAATGATTAGTACATCAAATCATGATTTCACTTTTGAAGCTAAGAGAATACTCTAACGTGTCTTCCATACAAATGGTAAAGAATAATGTAGACCATCTTTAGATCTTGTATTAAACTGAGTCAATTAAGCAGTTCTTTTGCCTGTACCAAATGACAAAGATAATTTCAACTGGTTTTTTAATTAACATGAATCAGTTTTAGGGAAGAACATGTTTATTTAACTTATTACTTTGGTATTATGTAGACATAAGCCATGTGAGTGACTGTTAAGTCTAAACATGTTAGTTTTAGCACTGTGTACAAAGTAATTAGTGTGCTATTTGGAAAAAAATGCCTGGACATTTCCCCTCATAATTATTATTCTTGGTATAAGGCCATTAAAAAAAAATCTGCTGAAACTAAAAAAAAATAAAAGACAAAGAAGAAGAAGAAAAAAAAATTTGGGGAGAGCATTCCCTTTCAAGGAAAGATGGTTAAATTAATCTAATAAATGTTTAATACATTCAGCCAACTGTTTAATTAAATGGGGAGATGTAGGCTCTTTGGGATAGGATTTCTTACAGTGGCAGTACAGAATTGGACTGGCAGAGACAGGGAGACAATCCCTCTATTCAATTTTTATTGTTTTGTAAAAAAAAAAATCACTCAATTATAAATACATTCTTTCTCTGATCTGGGGCTGTCCTGTGCATTTTAACCTTCTCTGAGTATTTTTAGCTTTGCTCATATTAAGAGATTCTATACTTAGGTATCTTTGGTGAGACCTTTTTTGAGCATATTTTACTGGCACCTTGAGATGCAGGAAGATAACTCAGGCCTAAGACTCCAGTGTGATGCACTGAATATGACATAGGATCTTTGGAATAATAATTTATACTCACAGGGCTATGAAATACCAACCATTCAAAGAAACAGTCATGGAATAGTTATGGAAGATTTAGAATGGGGCATTTAAAAGCATATTTTTAAGGACAATGAGGTGAAAAATCAATATAGAAAGAACTAGGATTTTCATTTTTCACCAGAGTACTAAGGGCACATTGCCACAAAAATGAATCTACACAATTATTCACTACTCGTAATATCCAGAGTTGTAAGCACAGTTTCTCAGACATTTAAGAAAATTTCAGTTCCCATAAAAAATTTTTAGCCAATGCAAAAGGCTGTGTCTCTTGTCACCAATACATGGACATGCTGGTTAAAAGCTAACAAATGTTTTGAATAAATAGCCTATCACTAACAGAAATCCTCATGTGCCAGAAATAAAGAACATCAAGTCAGAGCGAGCAGGAACTGAAGTGAAATGCTAGGCGATATAAAAACAAAACAAAGCACAGGCTAAGGTGGGAGGACTGGGCGAGAGGGGAGGATGAGGAAGAATTACTGGTCTTATGGCTGAGTGGAAAAGGAGTCCTGTTTGAAGTCCCCTTGGAATCAGAGAGCTAGAGTTGAAATACTAGGACAAAGCCAGGGTTAGGAAATGACCGCCTTGCCTGAAAATGATGCTCAGAAGCACTGTGTGCCTTGACATGGGCAACTGACTGAGTGGCTGGCCTTCTCTTGGTGAGAGTGGACAAGTCACTCTCAGAAACCAGAACGCTGGGCATGGACACTCCAATGTCTGGCACAAGACTAGGTACACTGTAAGTGAGCAATTATGTACTGGATGAATGAATGAACACTATTTCTTCATGCAGGTACCACAGGCAGGTACCCCACGCAACACTACCTCCAATTTCTTGAGCACCTACCATGGTCCAGACGTGTTCACTGGTGGAGATACAAACAATGAAAAGCAAAATATATACAGTCCTTGCTCTCATGAAACTCATATTTTAGTTGTCTGAAAACAAACCACAAACAAATGCAAGACAATAAATACAAAATATGTCATGTAATGACAAATGCTATGAAGAAAAATTAAGTTGAGTAGGATAGGAATAGAGAAGGGGGTGTTATTTTATGTAGCTTCATTAGGGACGGCTTCACTTAAGAGGTGACATTTGAGCAGCCCTAAAAAAATTAGAGAGTGGCCATGCAGACATTTAAGGGAAAGCACTCCAGGCAGAGAGAACAGTGAGGACCAATGCTCTGAGGCAAGGGTATATGTGGTTGGTTCAAGAAACAGTAAGTGCAGGGGTGAACAATGGTAATGGGACAGGAGATGCAGTCTGGGAGGTTGTGGGAGTAGCTTACATAGTGTGTTGTGAGCCCTGTTAAGGACTTTGGTTTTTAGTTTTAGTAACATGGTCTGATTTAGAAGGATCAATAGCAGGTGAGGGGCAAATATGCTCTAAGGAAGACACAGCAGGGTGGCAAGACTAAAAAGAAAGGCTATGCAATATGGACATTGATGTAAAAATCCTAAATAAATCATTACCATATCAAATCCACCAGTATTAAAAAATAAGGCATGATGACCAAGGGGGTTTATATTAGAAGTACAAAGACAGATTAACATCAGAAAAAACAGTAGAGCAATATACCATATTAGCAGACTAAAGGGTTAAAGAGAACATCTCAATAGTTTCCAAAGAAGAAATTGATAAAATTTATTACATATAAACTCTTTGCAAGCTAGGGATAGAAGAGAACTATCTTAACTTGATAAAGGACAACTACCAACATCCCCTACAAATGTTTAGTGGCAAACATTTAGAAACATTTTGATTGAAGTTAGGACAAGAATGTATGCTATCAACGTATTTTTCACTATTTTACTGAAGAATCTGGCTGATGCATTAAAACCAGAAAAATTTTAAAAAGTAGAATCATGAGAGGGAAGAAGGAGGCAAAGTGATTTTCATTTGTAGGTGACAGAATATACATCAAGTCCAAGAAAATATGCAGACAAATGTTGGAACTAAAAAGAGAGTATAAAATGATTCCCATTTACAAAGAAAATCAGCACACAAAAATAAATCTGTGTATCAGCAATAACCAAAAATGAAATCTTATAGAAAACTGATGCTACTCAAAAAATACAAATATGCAGAAATAAACTTCACAAAAGATGTGTAATAGCTATATGAAAGAAACATAAAATGTTATTGAAAAATATAATAATGTGAAAATTTGCCATGGTTATGGATGAAAAGTTTCAAAACTAGAAATAAGTCAAACTTCTGCTTTATTAGTCCATAATTGTAGTGCAATTAAAATAAAATTCTTAATAGCATTTTACATAAACAGACAAACTGAATCTGAAATCTATATGAGGGGTTCATGGTCCAATACAATTCTGAAAAAGTAGAACAAAGAGGGGAATCTTGTCCTGGCATATCTTATGACAATTCTAATAATTAAAACAAAATAGTAAAGACCTAATGCCAAGCATCTATGGGAACTTAGGACATAATAGAAGAATCATTAGAATTCAGTTGGAAAAAGAATGTATTAGTAAATAAATGATATTAAGAAAATTGGTCTTTTATACAGAAAAATATTGATTTTTATATTAATTCATTTATGAGTTTTCATTTATAGATAGCTTCTAAAGAATTTTTCTTTTTTCCCCAAAGCATTGTCTCTTCTAAAGCAGAAATTTACCTAAACTCAAATCTTCTCATCTTGTTTAAGCCAAGTGCCTTTTGTCAGAATTGAGTAAGATCGAAATAGTCCTGTGGTAACTGTCAGACTTAATGAAGGGAGTAACTGAAGTTCTGGCAGCATTAGACTAAACAAACCATATTCAAAATTTCTATATCATTTTATTACAAGATTCCAATTTCAATATTGACCTTTCTTTTAATGTTTTGTATATTTTCCTCAGGACATAAGGTATTTTACTAGTTGAAAACAGAAGGGAAATATTTAAAAACAACACGGTTTTTATTTCAAAAGCCAATTCATAAGCTGATCCGTTTTGGGTAGGAGATGGAAAAATGCAAAGAGTAATTTTCTGGAATTCATAATGACTTAAACACAGACCCATTCATTAAGACTTTATAAACAAATTATGTGATATTGAAAATACTGTTAATCAAATAGCTTTAACACTAGGACTTTAAACTAATATGTAAGGCACTTCTTGCAGGGAGTAGGCAGTGGTCCTTACACACATTCGTGTGCAGACTGAGCACTTCAGGCCATTAAAAATGAAGATCCCCATAGGTCAACTGAGAGATCCCAGCCATAGCTTCTGGAGGTGAGCCTGGGGCTCTTTGTTGTTAACAAGACCCCATGTGACTCTTATGCAAGGGCCCCTTTATCCCATTTTGGGAAAGGTGGGGAAGGAGGATCAGGGGATCTCCTTTCTGGTTCTTCTTTTGGCAAGTAGCATTGCTGTCTTCCTCTTTCTCTTTTCTGCTCCCAAAATACAAAGATGTAGGTAGCTGAAATGGACACTGGGTGGGCAAGGAGAGAAACATCAACTCCCTTTATACTTTTGATCCTACAGTCCTTTAAGGTGTACTTGGCTATTTATTTGAGGTTCTTTGCTATTGTATGCACCGTCATTTGGTCCAAAAGACCTGGGTGCTTGGTCTAACTTTTCAGACATTATCTATCCTCTGAGTCGTGAATAACAAAACTGTAATTTGGCCTAAATCACAGTGGTGCAGTGAAGCTGAAATGAAAAAGCATATGTAAAATGGTATGAGATGCAAATGTGAAATCATATATTCATTACTAGATTTTGTTTATTAAAGATAGCTAAAATATTCTAAAGGTAAATGTCTATACTTTTTTGAATATGTGTAGTTTTTAAAAATTTTATTTAAAAAGGGAGCCATATCACTACAAGCTCTAAATAAGAATTTGAATTTGAATTCTCTACCTGAAAAATGTACTCATTAATCTTTGATTTCTTAATAAAACCGATGTAACCAGAAAGACCCACTTCTCCAGCCAGGACTACAAATATGATATCTTTTCTATTTCTTTAGTTAATTACTTGATCCCTCCTCTATCTTCACTAGCCATAGAAGGCAGAAGACCAGAATCTCCCTTTTAGGACATCATTGGGCCAGTTGTCCAAGATTCCTGGGGCTTACTTACTAAGGTCCACAGCTGTTGGAGTTGATTTCAAGCATGAGGTGGTGAGCAGTGGAACATTCTAATCAGTTACTTGTAGGTCCGACTCAGGGATGCCCTTGCCTCTGTCTTCACCACTCCGTGCTGCTATTGTAATTTGTTCCTTTGCATCAAGCAAGGATTACCCTTTTTCGTTCAGTCATGATATCTGATTTGGTACCCAGGATATAGTGTTGTCAGTCACATTCATGTGCAGAACACTTATTTTGTACCTAAATGATGAGGCAAAAAGATTTGAAGGGGCTTCTAGTCTCAGCCATACATTCATGAACTTCGTGGTCCTGGTCTTAAGAGTCTCCCTTATAGCATGGCAAGATGCTCTTTGCAGTCATTGGTGTTGTTTTCTACCAATGACTCCCAGTCAGACCATCTCAAGTCCTGAGCACAGACAATAAGTTATGTCGAAATCCTTTTCTTTCTGGTACCTTCTCTGTCGCTAGGAAATCTTCTCCCTTCTCCCTGTGATGTCCTGCATTTCAAGAGGTTATTAGAAGCAGCAGCCTTCGTCAAATCAAAAAATAATTGTTTTATACTCTTCCCCAGGAGTAACAAGTGTAAAACTGGCGATTGTAAAATAGGAGGTGCTGGTCCAGTGACTCTGAAAACAAAGAACTAAATGCTCCAAGGTGACTTGTGTTTTCTAAATCTCACCTAAACAAGGGTTAATGACTACCACAGGATTTTGAAATTTTTGTGCTTGAATGCTTTTAAGTGGACTATGCATTAATTTTTCCTTATATGTCCATTTATATGTTCCAGTTACCTTACATTCAACAAGCCCATTCACATATGCATACCCACTTAGCCTCTGCAAACATTTTCCTTCACGTGTCTCCTCAAAATTGACTCAAACTTGCCTTTTTTCCCCTTTTTTGCTTAAAAAGGAAAAGTTTAACTTACCAGGCACCCTCCTACACAAACATTACCTTTCCTAATTGATTCATATATCAAGAGATGTTTACATTGTTACATATTATGTAGGGTTCAGTTCTATACTTGAAGCTTTATTATTAAAAATAATCTAGAGATAGAGAAAAAACTGAGTAAAACATATAATATCTTCTTTATAGGTTTAACGTATTTTTCTTTCAACAAAAATATTTGCTAGCTTGTAAACTACTCATATGTCCCAATGATATGCACTTAATGATGGTGATCATCGGAAGTATAATACCAATATTAAAGGTCATTTTCATTTTAACTTAAAACTTTCTTCTAGATAATGATTATTTCAGGTATAAAACTGTGAACATGAGTTTCTTTGAAGTGAAAATATCAATTAACTGGGAAACATGGACAATGAAGATGTTTTGTATCCAAATGACGAGGCAAAGACATGACCTCATTGAATTTCCATATTCTCTTATGCAGAGAGGGAATATAATGGCTCATAATCATTTTGTGAGAGAGATATGAGAAAAATGCATATTGATGATACGTCATTGAATAGCTGACCTTATAAAAATTGTGTGCAAATTGATTTTTTTCAGGTTGAATTAGAAATGCCATAGGAAAAATGTTTTTAGGAAATTTATAGTGCCTTCTTTTATGGATGGTGTTGTTACTTCTTAACGCCTCATGTCTTCAGGTTAAAGTTTAATTCATTATTTTTCTCATTGAAAAATATATTTGACCATATAACAATCCCCTGAAAATATTTTGAAAGAAAGCTACAATAATTTTGGGCATAATCTTTTTAATTATAGGAAGGCCAACATTCTAATTAAATTCTTATAAATAATATTTTTAAATTGTGTAAAAAATCTGGTTAATTGGCAAACACAATAATGGCTGTTTTTTCTTATTTTTTGTCAGGTACTTTGGTAAACAAATTTCAGGTTTTTAAAAGACTAAGTTTGGAAGTTTTTGAGGATTTGCATTACTGATAAAGAGGTAGTAAAAGTAATAGGGGACAATTTAAAATAAATTGTAGTATATAGATTAGAATTCTAACTTGAAGGCAATGATAAAACGTTCTTAGCAAGAAATTTGGTAAAATATTAATAAACACTAAAAAATAACAGTACTTTACTATTTGTAGCTTGTTTAACAAATACAATACTATCAAATTTTGTGTTTAATGGAAGGTCAGTTGAAGCAAAATGGAACACATTCTCATCAGTGCACTGTAGTCATTTATTGCTATTTCATTGTAATATACTTGTTGATTTAGGTCATTCTTAGTAATATTCTTTTCATAATCACTAAATCTACCTGCAAACCCTGAGGAAGAAAAAAATAATATACGTACAACACTAGGTATATATTTATACTTAAATTAACTTATCCTTAGTTTCTGATTTTTTTTCCAGTTGTGATGTTTATATAGTTCACACTTGGTTCACTCAAGTTATATGACTTTGAAGTTTTATCTATAGCTGGATAAATACACCATTTGGCTCCTTAGAATTATGAATCGAATGTAAAGAACAATGGTGATCTATTATTACAGCTAAGAGAAAAAGTTATTTAGTAACAAATGCATAATCTATCTGTTCCAGTATTCACTAGTCATGTGAGGCACATTTTGTTCCATCTTTTATGCAAGGTCTCTTCTCAAAAAGGAAAGAGATAAGAAAAATACATTGAAAAATTTTTTATATCTGTAGTCTTTTTAAAAATTTCATTAATTTTTTTGCTAGTCTGAAAAAATCTTTCCTATTTGTTAAATCCTTTTCAAAAATTTCAATACACCACCATTTTAACTGTATCCTTAAATATTCTACATGTCTCTATTTTTAATGACTTGTGGTATATTCCCAGTGATGAAGATACCATTAGTTCAATTGCTTTTTTCCTCTTCTTGGTTTAGAGTAGAAGGACATTTTCTCTTTCACAAACATACAAAATGACATTGTTTAGCTTTCTAGGTCTCTTAAGTGGTAATTTGGGGAGAAAACAGTTCTCCTACTATAGCTGTTGTACAAAATGACAAAGGTAGAAACAACTGCTTCTGTCCCAAAGGCACAACTGTCCACACTCAAAGTGAATGTCATTCCAAGAATCAATTTTGTGTTGAGAAAGAAACCACTCAAGGCACTAGACTGTATTTTCAAAAAGTAAAACAAAGGCATCTCTAGTTTATAGGTTTTTTTCATTGGAGGAGAAAATCTTAGACATTCTTTTCTCACTTTTTTAGGTGGCTTAAATCTCACAAATATATTGGCACATTGCTTTACAGTTACCTTCCAATTATTTTCTAGTGGAAAACTGTTTCAACTTATACAAGGCAGCAGTCTTCATCTGACCAAAATAATATTTACCCCCAAATGTTAACATTCTAACTCAAGTGTCCAAAGTGGAAACAGCTAAGAATTTTATTGGCCATAACAAACAATATAAATTGAAAAAAAAGATTTTTAACCACCCATCAAAATAAACATTTTAATCTGTTTATTTGGTGATATTATATACCATAATAACCAGACAGCAACATTTTAATTTCCCCTTTTTGTTTAATTCAGGCAATGGTTTTTATTTCCTCCTAATATACTGATGGGAAGTTGTTCACATTTGTGAAGCATATTCCTTTTCAAAGAGTTGGACTATCATTCTAGGTCTCATTAACCATAGGAGCTCAGCAAACATGGAAACATTTGGGGACCAGCAGTACTTGGATTCCAGGCTGTTGGTTCACGTTAAAGTCAATCCAACTGCTGCCTGTGGGTCCAGATGCAGAACTAAGCCTCCTAAGAGGCTGGGAAGAGCCATGTACTTATCAGGCTTAGGCCAGATGGGTAGTGCCATTTTTACTGAATGAAAGCAAACAAAAATTGAGGCAGACATCAAGTGACATAAATTAGGCATATGGGGAGAGATTACTAGGCGAGGTTTCATATTTTAGTTGGCATGCTGGGGGCCAGGACCTTACTCCTGATGTCCCAAATCCTATAATTTGAATGGCCATAATCATTGCAAAGCTCACCAGTGTTCTTAAACCACTGCAGGACTTTGAAAGGACCTAATGGATTGAAGGACTTCGGGATGTGGTAATGTTAACCTAGTAGATTGACACAGAGTAGGGATTGACACTACTTAAAATAATATAGGGGACTTCTCTGGTGGCACAGTGGTTAAGAATCCACCTGCCAGTGCAGGGGACACGGGTTCGAGCCCTGGTCCAGGAAGATCCAACATGCCGTGGAACAACTAAGCCCATGTGCCACAACTACTGAGCCTGCACTCTAGAGCCCATGAGCCACAACTACTGAGCCCACATGCCACAACTACTGAAGCTGTGCATCTAGAGCCCATGCTCTGCAACAAGAGAAGCCACTGTAATGAGAAGCCCGCGCACCACAACGAAGAGTAGCCCCCACTCGCCACAACTAGAGAAATCCCTCACACAGCAACGAAGACCCAGAGCAGCCAAAAATAAATTTTTTTTAAAAAAAGGTAAAAAAATAATATAAATACGTCAGAATTATTCCTATCAATAGAAAAAAAATAAACCACACTGAAGAAATCCTCCTATCATCTGCTAACATGAATAATAGGATCTTATCTTCTTTTAAGTAGATTCTGTCCTTTTCAAATCAGCAAACACTCTGAAGATCCCAAATTTCTCTCAGAGGACCCTTTTGATAAGCTTCCTACTGTCTCTACTTAGCGGTCCAGAAACTTCCCAAGACACAAGATCACTACACCTAGTATCAAGAACGCAAGTTTAAGGAGATTAGTGACAACTGACATGACCTCCAAGAGGCAGTCCCGGTCACATTTTCAGTTGGCCACCACTACTCTTAACTAACAAACAGTATCAGTGCTGTCAGCACACCAGCCACCTCGTTAAAACTTTGGAAGTAGACTAAAATGATTTTTCTCACAGCTGAATCTGGCTCTAATGTGCTGTTATTTAGCACATTGGTAACATTGTACAGATTAATGTCTTGGAAGACTGACTGGTCCAGGCTCTCCGTGTTTTAGTAAATCATTTCAACAGCCTCTCAGTAAGTCCTCCGCTTCCTTTTTATCTTTTGTTTCCTCCATACAATATACTAAATAGCTGTTAACTTTGAATGCATTTTAATTGATTATTTCTATCTTAATCTACCAATCCTAACTGATTCAATATTTTCGCAGCCTATTCAGCACTCATGCAATTTCCTGTATAATTCCTTATGTTTTCTTATTAACAGAGAGTCAAGATGATGCTGAAAGCATTGGGTTAGAATTCCACTCTAGCCAATTGCTTGACATGTGATTAAAGGCAAGTTTCTTCTTCAGCAACATGATGATAGTAATACATCCTTTTAAGTTTGATGAAGATTCCCTGAGATTAAATGAGATAGTCTGTCAAGACCCCAGCATGGAGTCAATTACTGAGTAGGCCTTGAACAATTGGTAGTTCCTTAATTTCCTGAGTTTTTAGCCATTTCTTCTGAAGATTCTAAATTTCTTAATTGTAAAGATTAATAATATTGGTAGGAATACTATTTTTTTCGCGCACGTGTTTTAAACATTAATGTCAAATCTATCAATAGTTTCTTTTATGGCATATGTACTGTGTATCTTACAAAGTTCTCCAAGATTACACATATATTTTTTGAATTCTCTTATAGTTTTATTTTAGACATTTAAATCTTTAATCTACCTCGAATATATGTTGTTTTTGCCTTGGCACCAAGTTAGTAATCTAACAATTTTTTTCACCTCCATTTGTTCAGTCCTATTCTCAAAAGTTTGGCATGGCCCACACCATGGATTCTGTTCTCCTCCATTTCCGTATGTATATGAATGTATCAGTGTCATACAATTCTAATTGTTATATTTTTATAGCATACTTTGAAATCGGATAGCATAAATTCTCCATCGTTTTCCTTCTTTCATTAAATTTTTTTGGCTACTTCTGCATCTTTTCTGAGAATTGGACTGTCAAGTTTCATTTAAAAATCTTGTTAGTTTTTGGATATTGAGCTGCATGAGCTGCTTGTAAATTTTGGAGATTAATCCTTTGTCAGTTGCTTCATTTGCAAATATTTTCTCCCATTCTGAGGGCTGTCTTTTCATCTTGTTTATGGTTTCCTTTGCTGTGCAAAAGCTTTTAAGCTTCATTAGGCCCCATTTGTTCATTTTTGTTTTTATTTTCATTTCCCAAAAATGGGCAGAAGACCTAAACAGACATTACTCCAAAGTAGATATACAGATTGCCAACAAACATATGAAAGAATGCTCAACATCATTCATCATTAGAGAAATGCAAATCAAAACTACAAAGAGATATCGTCTTACACCGGTCATAATGGCCATCATCAAAAAATCTACAAACGATAAATGCTGGAGAAGGTGTGGAGAAAAGGATTGAGTTATTTGTAGTGAGGTGGATGGACATAGAGTCTGTCATACAAAGTGAAGTAAGTCAGAAAGAGAAAAACAAATACCGTATGCTAACACATATATATGGAATCGAAAAAAAAAAAAAAAGAGTGGTCATGAAGAACTTAGGCGCAAGACAGGAATAAAGACACACACCTACTAGAGAATGGACTTGAGGATACGGGGAGTGGGAAGGGTAAGCTGTGACAAAGTGAGAGAGTGGCATGGACATATATACACTACCAAACATAAAATAGATAGCTAGTGGGAAGCAGCCGCAGAGCACAGGGAGATGAGCTTGCTGCTTTGTGACCAGCTAGAGGGGTGGGATAGGGAGGGTGGGAGGGAGGGAGACGTAAGAGGGAAGAGATATGGGGACATATGTATATGTATAACTGATTCACTTTGTTATAAAGCAGAAACTCACACACCATTGTAAAGCAATTATACTCCAATAAAGATGTTTAAAAAAAAAAAGAATGTCTGTTGATGACCAGGAAACAAAAACTCATTTATTAAAGTCCAAGGGCTGTCTCCCAGGTTAGGGTAACATTTTATCTAATAGGTAAACAACTGGCTGAGTGTCATACTAGCTGATGTTAAAAAATGATGTGTGATTTGTTTCTCTTCAGTTATGGATTTAATTACTAACTAATTCCTGTCAAGGACAATTGTTAGGTAACATCACTCTCTAAGAATCTAAGGTGGTATTCCACCTCCCAGAAAAAAATATCTGATTCTTCTTGTTAGGCTTTGAATTGGGATTGCATTTATTTTGCAACTTATTTAGTGGAGAATGTCTATCTTTACTATATTTTATTTCTGTTTGGAATTAATTAATCGATTAATTAATCTATTTAATTATATTTTCTTTTATGGCCTATGGTAATGTTTTTATTATAGATATTGCACATTTGCATTAGTTTTATTCCTAGATATTTTCTTTAATTTTCTGTCATTTTCATTTATGACTAGGGCTTTTTAAAATTTACATTTTCTAATTTTCCATTGCTGATGTTTTGATAGATATGCCTCATCAAGTGAGGAAAGTTTCTTCTTGTACTACATACCTGCCAAATAAAAAGTATCATAAATAGGAGAGGACCAAGATGGCGGAGTAGAAGGACATGCTCTCACTCCGTCTTGTGAGAACACCAGAATTACAACTAGCTGCTGGACAATCATCAACAGGAAGACACTGGAACTCACCCAAAAAGATACCCCACATCCAAAGACAAAGAAGAAGCCACAATGAGATGGTAGGAGGGGCGCAATCACAGTAAAATCAAATCCCATAACTGCTGGGTGGGTGACTCACAGACTGGAGAACACTCCAGAAGTCCACCCACAGGAGTGAAGGTGCTGAGCCCCATGTCAGGCTTCCCAACCTGGGGGTCTGGCAATGGGAGGAGGAATTCCTAGAGAATCAGACTTTGAAGGCTAGCAGGAATTGATTGCAGGACTTTGACAGGACTGGGGGAAACAGAGACTCCACTCTTGGAGGGCACACACAAAGTAGTGTGTGCACCGGGACCCAGGGGAAGGAGCAGTGACCTCAGGGGAGACTGAACCAGACTTACCTGCTAGTGTTGGAGGGTCTCCTGCAGAGGCGGGGGGGTGGGGCGGGCTGTGGCTCACCATGGGAACAAGGACACTGACAGCAGAAGTTCTGGGAAGTACTCCTTGGCGTGAGGCCACCCAGAGTCTGTCATTAGCCCCACCAAAGAGCCCAGGTCAGCTCCACTGTTGGGTTGCCTCAGGCCAAACAACCAACAGGGAGGGAACCCAGCCCCACCCATTAACAGTCAAGTGGAATAAAGTTTTACTGAGCTCTGCCCACCAGAGCAACAGTCAGCTGTACCCACCACCAGTCCCTCCCATCAAGCCTCTTAGATAGCCTCATCCACCAGAGGGCAGACAGCTGGAAGCAAGAAGAACTACAATCCTGCAGCCTGTGGAACAAAAACCACATTCACAAAAAGATAGACAAGATGAAAAGGCAGAGGGCTATGTCCCAGACGAAGGAACAGATATAACCCCAGAAAAACAACTAAATGAAGTGGAGATAGGCAACATTCCAGGAAAATAATTCCGAATAATGATAGTGAAGATGATCCAGGACCTTGGAAAAAGAACGGAGGCAAAGATCGAGAAGATGCAAGAAATGTTTAACAAAGATCTAGAAGAATTAAAGAAAAAACAAACAAACAGAGATGAACAATACAATAACTGAAATGAAAACTACACTAGAAGGAATCAATAGCAGAATAACTGAGGCAGAAGAACGGATAAGTGACCTGGAAGACAGAATGGCGAATTCACTGCAGTGGAACAGAATAAAGAAAAAAAGAATGAAAAGAAATGAAGACAGCCTAAGAGACCTCTGGAACAACATTAAACGCAACAACATTAGCATTATAGGGGTCCCAGAAGGAGAAGAAAGAGAGAAAGGACCAGAGAAAATATTTGAAGAGATTATAGTCGGAAACTTCCTTAACATGGGAAAGGATATAGCAACCCACGTCTAGGAAGCACAGAGAGTCCCACACAGGATAAACCCAAGGAGAAACATGCCAAGACACATAGTAATCAAATTGGCAAAGATTAAAGACAAAGAAAAATTATTAAAAGCAGCAAGGGAGGGCTTCCCTGGTGGCGCAGTGGTTGAGTGTCCGCCTGCCGATGCAGGGGACACAGGTTCATGCCCCGGTCCGGGAAGATCCCATATGCCACGGAGCAGCTAGGCCCGTGAGCCATGGCTGCTGAGCCTGCGCATCCGGAGCCTGTGCTCCACAACGGGAGAGAAAATGATAAATAACATACAAGGGAACTCCCATAAGGTTAACAGCTGACTTCTCAGCAGGAATTCTACAAGCCAGAAGGGAGTGGAATGATATACTTAACGTGATGAAAAGGAAGAACCTACAAGCAAGATTACTCTACCCGGCAAGGATCTCATTCAGATTCGATGGAGAAATCAAAAGCTTTACAGACAATCAAAAGCTAAGAGAATTCAGCACCACCAAACCAGCTCTACAATAAATGCTAAAGGAACTTCTCTAAGTGGGAAATACAAGAGAA